>NC_134409.1:19886109-20066109 GCF_038048845.1 Mixophyes fleayi | reverse complement strand
TTGGTAAGAGGGAACGTAAACTTCTTGCAGCCATTGACAAAGATACCACGGTAAACCTTTATGAGCTATTACCTGTTTTATTTAAGGCTGTATATATTGGAAGGTATCTCTGTTACGCTGATGGTCAGTTCACAAACTTATAGAACTATTTGGCGGAGGTCTTCACCTTTAGCAGCCGCCTTTCCCATAGAGCTTGACACGCTCACTGGTAATCAGATGCCCCCAGGACTTAACTCCGAATGTAGTGTAAGTTTGTAATACCAAATCATAGCGGCAGGCCAGGAGGCAGCGTAGATGGCAGCGGATGGTCAGACGAAAGCCGAGGTCAGGGGTCACTAGCAAGCAGAATAATCGGA
The DNA here is from genome assembly GCF_038048845.1 of Mixophyes fleayi. Taxonomy (NCBI): domain Eukaryota; kingdom Metazoa; phylum Chordata; class Amphibia; order Anura; family Limnodynastidae; genus Mixophyes; species Mixophyes fleayi. The sequence continues at coordinate 20,065,753 of NC_134409.1, read as the reverse complement.
TAACACGCCAAAGATCGGGGTCACAGGCAATACAGCCAACGTCCAAAATCCGTGGTCCAAAGTGCAGGCAAACGGGTCAGGGTCACAGGCAAGCAGGCAGAGTCCAAGGTACAGGAAGGGGTCAATAACAGAAGTCAATCCAAAGGCTTATCACCAGACACAGAGCAGGATCGCTAACAGCAGAACTGACGCTATAACCTGCAGGGAGGCTAAGCCCTCCCTGCCTTAAATACTGAATATGGCCAATCAGAGCCTAGCTCTGAAAATCACCCCCAGCCTATGCCAAATGAATAGGTCATTAATTAGCCCACAGACTAGTGAATTGGTTGTGCACGCGCCTGGCTGCCCTCCGTTGCCGGGACGCGGCGCTATCTACTACAGGGTCCCGACCGTTGCCTAGGCCAAGACAAGACCCGGAAGTGACATCCCGGTCGTCATAGCGACGGCCGGGACGCAGGTGAGAGAGCCGCTGGGCACCGTCGTGGCTCGTAACATTATCATGCCTTTTTCATCTGCTCTGTACCCCCCTTCATCACCATCATCATCATTGTTTTTTTTAAAAGGAGTCACAGATTGCACATCGCCATTCAGCAAGGGTACATCAATACAGTATACATACAGTAATAATAATACACAAATACAATAACATTATCATGGGATAAATACAGCAATACATGTATCAAACATAGTAAATAGCACAATATAGCAACAACATAGACAGCGTTCAATGTAAAAGGGACATACAGACAGGGCGAGAGAGCCCATGAAAGCTTACATTATAAATGAAAACCTTAATAAAATATTGTTTAAACAAAACACAAATGTAAACTTCCTCCTAGAAGAAGCAACATACTGGACGGGAACCCAAAGAAGTATTTGATGTATCAGCTTCATTTTGTGTCTGCATAAAAAGAGGGTTCGCCAGAGGTGGCTATTACTATTAGAAATTACATCGCAAACCCTAATATTTATAACAGAATAACAAATTTCACATAAAGATTATATAAATAATGCAAAGTTATAACACAAGACTTTGTTTTCAAAGGCAACTGGACTGTAAAACCAGATTACACAAAGTTTTAATCCTCAGCCATGAAGTACATACTTTCACAACAATATATTAGAAACAGACTTGTTTCTAATATTTTAAGGAACATTCCCTTTGTTGCCAAAATGCTAAAAAAAGAAACTTTGCAAAAAAAAAAACCATGTTTCCATATTCAGATGTTTTTCTTTAGAGATCATTATTTTGTTAATAAACTCACAATCCTTTAAAGTGAACATTCCTCAGAAGCATAGGATTCTGGGAGACTTAATTCATACTTTAAAAAAACAGTTGTCATACTGACAACTCCTCATACTGAATACTCCTCAACTAATGCAAGAAGGTAATACGACCTTTCTGGTGGACATCTCAACAACTCTTTCCGGTCACAAGCTGGATTCCCCAAACCCTGTCCCTTCAGGCTAATAGCTCTGTAGTGTCCCTATCCCATAAAGGTAATGTTATTTTAATTTTATCTTAACCTCAGCTCAGCCTTATGAACCTAAATATGTACTTTGATGGAAGAGGACCCTGGGTTTACAGTAATGTGGAAAAAAAGGCTAAACTACATATATCTGAAATAAAGCCTAAAATTAACAGAAACCCTGAAATGGAGAGGGCATATTCCACCCACTCCCTGGGCATATATATATGTATGTATGTATGTATATATATATATATATATATATATATGTATATACACACACATATATATATATATATCATCATCACCATTTATTTATATAGCGCCACTAATTCCGCAGCGCTGTACAGAGAACTCACTCACATCAGTCCCTGCCCCATTGGGGCTTACAGTCTAATTCCCTAACACACACACACACACACACACGGAGACACAGACAGACACAGACAGACACAGACTAGGGTCAATTTGTTAGCAGACAATTAACCTACCAGTATGTTTTTTGGCGTGTGGGAGGAAACCGGAGCACCCGGAGGAAACCCACACAAACACAGGGAGAACATACAAACTCCTCACAGATAAGGCCATGGTCGGGAATTGAACTTATGACCCCTTGCTGTAAGGCAGAAGTGCTAACCACTATGTCACATATATATATATATATATATATATATATATATATATAATATATATATATACACATGTATACAGTATATAAGTGTTGCTGATAGCTTGCCATATGTCTACAGTGACATGACCTTTGACATGAAGGCTTCCTGGCCCAATATATATATTGTTCCAGGAAGTGAGTGGAATATATATATATATATATATATATATATATGTATATATATATATACATGTGTATGTATGTATATATATATATATATATATATATATATATATATATATATATATATATATGTATATATTACACCCACTTCCTGGCCCAATATGTATATATATAAATAAATATATATATATATATATATATATATACTTGACATGGCCTTTTTTCAGGTTGTTTATTCTGCTTCACTGAGGAGATCCTGCTGCTTGGCAGTGGACCAGGGTGAACCGAGTATGCCCCCTATAACAGATGCACATATATGTATTTATACCACGTACTGTAACCATGGTACTCATAGGTAAGTCTAATGGAAACCAAAAGCTTGCTGGTTTGATGCTGTAATGTTCTCCCCCACACACAGCGGCTCCAAATACCCATGTCCTTCTTCCTTCCTTCCTTCCCCCCCCCCCCCCCCCAGAAAATGATGCACATTTCAATAAAAAGTTACTGAAACATAAAAACACAATGAGTGGGTCACTGATTCACAGGACAGCTATGTAAATATATTCCAGAGATCCCTTCTCCTTTTGAAGAAGCTCATATTCCGGGAAATACTGTATGACATAACTGAACCTCAGTGAATTGCCGGTTAAACATCCTCTGCATTTACTCCCTCAGATGATTCGCTTCTTGTAGAATGTAGTTAGATTTTTCTGGCATTTTTGTACGGAACTTGACATGATAAAAAATTTCTGTCAGCTCTAAAGCAACATGAGTGTGGGTCAGTCTGATTTTTCTGGAGCAAGCAATGTCTGACATTAAAACCTGTGTGAATTGCAATAACTGTATCTGCAGAAAACAAATGGATTTGAACTGACCACTGACTTTTGTTATGAAAGGTGAAATGTCTGCAGCACGGTGGCGCAGTGGTTAGCACTGCTGCCCAAGTGTGTGAATGTGTGTGTGTGTGTGTGTGTGTGTGTGTGTTAGAGAATTTAAACTGTAAGCCTCAATGGGGTAGGGACTGATGTGAATGATTCCACAAAATAGCAGCGGAGTGCACCCAAAATGGCCACCTCACCCTCTGTAACAACAATGTAAAGTGCTTTGAATCCTATTGGCAGAAAAGTGCTAAATTATTATTACATTCATGCAAAACTTTTACAAGGAGGAATTTCCCAAAATTATTTGAAAGCTCATAAAAAAATCAATGCATTTGTACAAAATTAAATTTCCTGCACATCCGCACACTTTTATATGAATAAATTACATTTTATAAATACGCTGTTTTAGTTTGGCTGAAAACGCAGCGCGGCATGACTCAGAAAAGATGATAAGTGTAATATTGAGGAAAATTCATATCACAAGGTATGTCCATGTGATAGCATCAGCAACTAGAAAATATAAAATGAACAAATAGCCCTAAACATACATCATTTATATTTTGCCTTTAAGTCTGGATACACTATACCATAAATCACAGAGACCGTTGCTAGTATTACAACGCCATGCTGTGCAAACTTCAAAACAGAGTGAATGTGCGAGTCCCTTAAGTAGCAGGTCAACTTAAAGGGTGACTGAACTTTAAATGGCAAAAATTAACGGCATAACAAGATTTACCTGAGCAATCATCTGGAATGAGCTGCTCATTTCATTCACCCATGAAACGTCTACTTACCAAAGCTGACCAAATGACATATTCAATTTACAGCAATGTCTGGCTTGGGAATTAAAATCCTGTATGTCCTTACTGGGCAAGCACTGACCTGAAAGGTTTCAGTCATCAGAAAAAGATTACCCCAGGCACCGTTTCAGTGAACCCAATCATGACACCTATAGTTCAGTGCTTAGGTATGTGGCCGTATTAAACAATTACTTCCACTTCTGTAGAAGGTTGAAGGTTAAAGGATTTGAGAGTAGGGACAGATTAAACAGTGGCTTTGGGTGCATGGAATAGTCACACAACGCAGGCCCAGATGCATAGCTCGTTGAGAGGATCCATTGGAAAAAGTGTGAACGCAGATTATTTATTTTTAATGCCACTGAATTCCAAACTTTCTGAGTTGAAGGCACCCTTAGAGTCGCCATAAGTTTTTCAAGGCACCCCTAAGCCAAAAAATTACCATGTAGTCCCCCACCTTGCTTACCACCGCCCCTGGCCGTGGAACCCCTGTGAGCACACTTTGGGAACAACTGGCCTATACCCTCTTGCCGCAATACTAAAAGTGCCTAGATGTGCCAAAAAAAAATTCTAATAGTACAAGATTTTTAGATGTAATCTTACAATTATTGGTATGTGTAGGCCACACAAAATATCTGAATCAAAATAATTTAATGTATCGCCCCTTACGGCATAAGAGTGTATAACACTCTATGTTGGTGGGCGTTAGAGAATGAGTGGTATGGCATGGAATCTGGTTCGGAAGCAGAACAAGTTGGACATGTTCCAATCTCTGTAAGAGAATCAACTTCAATGTTGAGTTGAGTTGAGTTCGGATGTATTGTGCTTGAACCCTGAGTTAGAGAGATCGAGAGAGCAAAGATAGGTGAATGAGAGATAGGAACAAGTTAAGTTCCTGGGAGAACAAGAGAGAGATACAAGCAGATGCTGAGAGAGTGGGTGCACACCAAGAGCACAACCAGAGACTCCTGGAGACTGTAATTACTAGATTATAAAGTAAGAGCGAGTTGGAATCCAAGGGCTTTAGAGCACTCAAAGATTGTGGGGCTCATGTAGAGTTATAAGTAGGTCTCGGTTTCTGTGTATAGTATGGAGATGCTTATTAAACACAAACATGCAGACATACTTTTAACTCTATATGAGTCCCACAATCTTCACATTCGAGTGCACACAAGTCCTTGGATTCCAACTCACTCTTAACTTGCAACCTAGTATATAGCATTTCCGTACTTGCTGGGTACATTAAAGGCATGCTCATGTAAATGCTACTGAGATAGACCTAGCCATTTCTGGTTGGCTGAATCCGTCTTGTCCTCTCCCACTGATAGTATTTAGTTCATCAGTGTGGCTGTTATATTATACGAGGATGAGTCAAAAATGATCTGGCTATAGAATTTATTTTAATCGACTTTCAGAAAAGACAAATACAATATTTTTTTATATAATCTCCCTGCTTTTCAATACACTTTGTCCATCTGTCAACGAGCTTTTGTATTCCCTCATTAAAAAATGTTTTAGGCTGAGCTGGGAGTCACAAGTGCACCGCTGTCTTCACCACTTCATCAGACGTGAATCTTCGTCCTCTTAGGGCTTTTTTCCAGGGACTAAACAGGGAGGATGCTTTAACACCTCAAAACAAAGTTTTTGGAGAGTGTCGACAGTATGAGCAGAAGTGTGCGGAGGTGCATTGTCATCCAATAACACAACACCCCTGGGTACCAGTCCTCTGCCTTTTGTTTGAATTTCAGTCTGCAGTTATTCAGTCAGCATCTCGTTCTAATGAGCACTGTTGATTTTTGAACCTTTTTCCTGATAATGTTCCAATACTGGCCCTTGAGAAGCCCAGAAAACTGTAAGCATCAATTTTCCAGCTGATGGTTGACTTTTTCTTGCTTGGCGATTGAGAATGTTTCCATTCCATACTCTGCCATTTAATCTCAGGCTCGTAGTGATGAATCCATGTCTCATCGCCAGTAATGATTCTTTTTAAGAAACTTTCATCTTTCTTAGAGTATCGGTCCAAATTTTGTTTGCAGATGTTCAAACGCTTCTGCTTGTGCTTTTCTGTGAGTTGTTTGGGCACCCATCTCTCACAAACTTTTAGAAACCCAAGTCTGTTGTGGATTATTGCATAGGCAGTGCCATGGCTGATTTGCAAATGATTTCCAACATAATCCACTGTCACTCGTCTATCCAACAGAATCGGTTCACGTGTGCGCTCAATGTTCTCATTCGTGGAAGAGCTTCCGGCTCCTTCTTTAAGACTGACACTCGTGCGACCTTCTTTGAACTTCTCTGTCCATTCATACACACTTCTTCGTGACAACATTTTCTCTATACTGTGTACAAAGTCTTCGATAAATATCAGAACCAGACACACCAAAAATGAATCACTGCACACTGCTCTTCTTACATGCAAATTACAAGTGGGGCAGCCGTGTTTCCTTGCACTACAGTCACATATGAACTTACGTAACACGTTCAAACCTGCACAGCAGTGACTGGAGAGACAGCGACATAGTACAGGAGAGCGTTGATAAGAAAGTGCGGCCAACAGAAGTTTTAATATAACTGGAGTGCGGATAATTTTTGACTCACCCTCGGATTACATGGCTGTCTGTTCACATTGCTTGATTGACATTTCCATGAACGAGGATCCTACGCATCATCGGACTAATGTTATGCATTCTCCATGCTATTGAGGTCCATAAGTACACATACTTGTTATTCTTGACATAAACTTGGCACATGTGCTGGTGTTCTAGACCCAGAAGTGAGGTGCGTCCAACTGAACTTATGTACATAACAGCGCTATTTCATTCATGTGTCTTTTCCTGGTTATAGTCAGCGCAAATATATCCAACTCTACATGAACCCTATGGATCTGATTCATCAAGACAACTGTGTACATATTGTACACAAAATCACTCTGCGCATGACCGGAACCGCGCCATAGGCAACTAACGCAACAACGTTCAATGCATCTTCGTACGCAAACCGCACTTACCACAGCCTACAATTTTTAAATTGTTTTGTCAATAATCCTTGTATTATTACCAGGTGACATTATTCAACAGGGTTTTATTTTCTGTGCGTTCTTTTACGAATGTATATTCCACATATGTATTGGACGTATCCTGCAGTGTCGTCTGTAGTAGAGCACAGCAGACCTGCATCCGAATTAAGTACGTATATTTCAGATCTATTTCTTGTACACAGAGACAATTTATGTGCTTTCTAAAACAAATGCACGTTGCGCTCAGTATGTCTGCCCTGCTGAATAAGGCTCTATGTGTCAGCATGTAAGGAAATTCAAGCTGCCTTAATCATCATCATCATCATCTATTTATTTATATAGCGCCACTAATTCTGCAGCGCTGTACAGAGAACTCATTCACATCCCCCATTGGAGCAGGGGACATTGGTACTGTGTTTATCACTTTTATCACTATGGGAAAGATGTTTATAGGAGAATAGTAGCTCTCCCCATTATATCTTCTTTGCAGAGCCTCTACCTTAGAACAGTCAGTATTTAACTTATGTGCAAAACAGAATACTAATTTGCACTCCTTGCATTGTAACGTGGTTTTGTCCAGGAGACTGAAATAAGAAGTTTCTCAAGTTAAGATCCTTAATGAATCAAGCCCCAGGTGTCTTCAAATTATAAACACATCGCTTTATTATTTATTCTTTTATTATTATGCAAATGTTCTTATTTACAGGCTCTCTAATCTCACATTACGAGGTATGTCTATTAAATAACGAGACTGATTAAATAACTCACCTTTATTTATTGGTATTACAAATTTAACGTTTGTCCCCTTTAATATACTCCCCATTTGCACTAATACATCGCTGTAGTCTTGTTTTCTACTGGTCGAAGGCATGGAGCAAATCAATTTCTGTCACTTGTTTCAACATATCTGCCGTTTTCTTCTTTACAGCATCAACTGACTCAGAATGTGTCCCTTTAAGCACTGATTTAACTTTTGGGAAAAGATACAAATCGCAAGGTGCTAAATTGGGCGAATATGGAGAAAGTTCAAGTGTAGTAATCTGTTTGTCGGTCAAAAACCGCTTTACAGAAAGTGGTGTGTGAGCAGCGCATTGTCCTGGTGAAGAAAGAAACCATTTTTCCACAGTTGCGGCCGTTTCTTACTGACTCTTTCCCTCAGCTTTTTAAAAACGTCCTTATAATAACGCTGATTAACTGTTGTGCCTTCTGGAACCCATTCTTCCAAAATTACAACCTTGATATCGAAAAAACAATGAGCATTGCTTTGTATTTTGACTTGCTTTGACAAGCTTTTTTTCATTCTTGGTGATGACGGTGTTTTCCAGTGCATTGACTGTCTTTTGGTTTCAGGATCGTACTAGAAGATCCAGGTCTCATCACAAGTGATTACTTTATGAAACAGGTTTGTGTCATTCTGTTGATGTTTTGTGCAATTTTACTAAAAATTTCAAATTGACACGTTGTTCAACTTTTAAACTTATCATTTTTTTCGGCACTCTACAGAAAACACAACCAAACGAAATGGCGACTCACAATCAACTGAACGTCATAGAGTGTTGCTGCTTGTCATGCAGGTTCAGACATGTTCAAGGTTACTACGTATGCAGTTATAACCGGTTCTGATTGCTTTGTTTACCATGTGGAATCACAGTCTCGTTATTTAATAGACATACCTCGTATTTATTTATTCTGTTTACAGGGAAGTAAAGGGGAAAATATAGTGCAGGTGATTTACAAAACACAAAACCGAAGCGCCTTGGAAAAAATGCCGCTTTGGACCCACAATGCATCTGGTCTTGTGCCATTATACATAAATGTCCGCTGGGGGGGGGCGTAGGTTTGCAAAGCAAGATTTGTAGAGGACCAGAAGCTGGCACAGCCGGATGTAAGGAGTTGGGCGGTATTGGATGGAGTGAAGACATTCCAAGTGAAGTATGATGTACGCAGTCGTTTCGCAGAGCAGAGCGTTGATTTCATTTTGCGAATCACGACTATTGTGAGATAAAAAGGATGGAGAGAGTAAATTGCCAGAGGCATTCCTTGCTGTTCATGGCCATTCTAACTCCAGAAAAGGTTCTGAATCCTGCACCAGCTCGTTTAATACTTTTAATGTGACAAGAGGTCCCATGTACAGCACACTGTGTAGAAAACATGCAAAACAAATAAATACACTTTTAAGAATTGACTGAGTGCCCCCTAAATCCTCATCAGCTTGGACTGATTTCCACCATAACCCTCGCTACAGTTAAAACCAAAACATAGCAGCGTAATGTACCTGCTATGAATTCTTAGTCACGAGTTTTTAAGAAGAGAACTTCCTATCACAAAGAGATTGGCTTGCATGTTAATTGGTGCAAGCATGTCTGCAACAGATCACATTGAGTTGACAAACCACAAAAATCTTTCATGTGCCTGGCCAAAAAAATATTTATCTACCACAAATCAAATTGTTTCGTGTGTGGTCTGCAGACGGCACATTGCTGAATTAGACCATGCACATTTCATTTTGATCATGACCTGTCACATCACATTCCTGGTATTCCCAATGTGCACAGCAAACTGAATGTGGGTGAAATCATGCTGGTTGCTTCTCACTGAAGCAATATGATCTGTGCACAGTCAGTTTTATTTCTTTGCAACTGTGTTTGTCTGTTTGGTTTCTGCAAAGCTTCAAACATTGTATTTACTATTATAGGTACAAATCTGAATAATGTAAATGTACCGGCTGTTCTGTGCAAGATTACAGTAAATGAATACACAGTCTAGCCTGTTCTAAAAGATGGTCATAAGATTACATTAACTTAAATCTTTTCATTTTGATCTTGTGGGATGCATGCATGCAGATTTCCATAGATGTGGAAACATCATAGACGAATTCCAGTAAAATATACAAAAAACTCTGAACAGCACTATGAGGCATTGCTGCCTTAGAGTCATGGGTTTGAATCTGACCAGGGAGCTATGTGTGCGGAGAGACTGTGGGCCTGATTCCTTAAGGAAAGTAAAGCAAAAAATGAGTAACTATGCACCTTGGCAAAACCATGTTGCATTGGAGGGGGAGACAAATTTAAAAATTCTGATGGGAGATTTTGGGTAGGGCATGTTCTAAATCAACATTAAATTTCAGTGTACAAATAAAGCTGTCAAGTATTTGTGTGTTACATGAAAAAACAGCCAGTATTTAACTTATTTGCAAAATAATAAACTAATTTGCACCCCTTGTATTGTAACATGGTTTTGTCCAGGAGCAAACTTACTAATTTTTTTGCCTTACTTTCCTTAATGAATCAAACCCATTGTTTTTCTGGGGGGGGTTCACATTGTGCAAATCCCTTGTTCATACCTCCCAACATTAGTACTGTTCCAAATTGGGACGCAGAAAGAATGTGACCGTGCCAAGTTGGGGACATGGTAATGACACATATGGGCCTGACTTGTGTTTGTATTTGCTGAGGGGCTTGGATTAGCCTTTCCCATTGGGCTGGCCTTATTTCTTTCATGCCTGCGGGCGCCTATCGGTTTCAAACGCTTCCACATTGTTGGGTCTGCTTCGCTGTGTAGCGTGCAGTTAGTTGGGTGGGCAGCTGGTGCAATTAGCAATGCTGCTATGCCCCGTCTCTAGCAGCACTTGAGTTATATAGTGATGGAGGCTGAGCCACTACGTTGTTAATGACGCCACCATCAGCCTTGTAAAGACAAGTGGGAGTGTGCGATGTGAACGTCCTGAAGCTGTATGCGCTGTGTTTTGTAGTTCAACAACTACCAATCACAGCAAAACAACTTTGTAAGAGAGAGAGCTGATTGGCTAAGGGAAAGGGGAGGGCACAGCGTGGTGGCAGCAGCTGGCAAACTCTCCAGACATCAATAAAAATAAAACAGGAAGAAGGCTAAGTAAAGGGAGAGACATTTGGGCAGAGATGGTCAGATGAAGGGGGAGCCCAAACCAAAGTCCTTTTGCAGAGTGGAAATGGCTGGATGCCCCTCCACACAACAAGGAAAACCCCTAGAAATGGGAGCGTGGAGCTTGGCTGTGACATCGTAGCCAAACAACACACCCCCAACATTACATTGACTGGAGGAGTACAAGCGGCTCAGTGCCCCAAAACACTGCATTTACTATAGGGTGGTTTGAGCCTGCGATGTAAAATGTCTGACGATGTGTGGCGGATTGAAAACAGCTAAACCGCCAGCAGTTTAGTCAAAACCGCTGTAAAAAAAGACAGGTTTTTTATACCTATTTCTGATTGGCTGTTTGAGCCATCTTGCCACTAAAAACATAAGAGAAGGCATCATTGACTTATACCATAATTATTTGTTGATTAAGGGCAAACTTTATTTCTAATTATCTTAAGGGGGCAAATTTTATTTTTCATTATATTAAGGTGACAATATTATTGTATTATTCTATTATGGGGGTCACTATGTAATGCCACGGGTATGCATCCTAATTATATACGCCATTAAAAATCAAATAGCATTGCCCAGTTAATATAATTAAATATTCATATTTCACCCATAATATAATACAATAATAGTAATATATTGAAATATTATATATAATACAATGAAAAAATTAATTTGCCCCATAAGTTAATTAGAAATTAATTTTGCCCATTAATCAATAAATAATGATTGCCCCCATAACGTATATGTCAGTGGTGCTTCCTCTTCTGTTCTGATTGGCCAGATAGCTCAAACAGCAAGAAGTTTGGCCAATCTCGCCTCTCACAATCATCTCTTTTCTCTGGCGGTTTTCCCGGCAGTTCGTGAAACAGCAGCTCAGCAAATCTGTACATGAAAAAACAGTCAGTATTTAACTTATGTGCAAAACAGAATACTAACTTGCACCCCTTGCATTGTAACATGGTTTTGTCAAGGAGACGGAAATAAGAAGTTTCTCAAGTTAAGATCCTTAATGAATCAGGCCCTAGAATCTGATTGGTTGCTAGGGGCAACACATCCACTTTTCCTTTGTAAAAGGTTTGATAATTCTACCCCTAAATTCATATAAGCTGAAAATTCTTCCTCCACAATCACATCTTTATCTCAAACATCATCAACATCATCAAGCTACTAAAACATTTTCTTGTACATTTATAAACTTTATCTATAGCTCATTTTTATAAGCCAACTTATATTTTAGATTTAGTGGTCTGGCCAATGTCTGACAATAAGAAAAAGAAAGAAGAAGAATATCATTGGAAAAATGATTTATTATTTGAAAGGTCTGGGCTTCCAATTCCTTTGCCGAACGACACATGAGCATATCGCCTGAGTGGCCAATGAGGGTAAGTTATCACTCCGGGCCAGTATTGTTGAGGAAGATTCTTCAGCTTCCCCAGAGATATTTCATTGATAAATTGCAGTGATAAGTGATTAATGTTCTGGATAAAAACCCTGGCAAAAGAATTTGGCTGTATCCCTGCCACAGACCAGTACTAGACGAGAGCCTTGATGGTTACCCAACATTAAAACTCTGTGGGCGGATTCAAGTCGGAACACAAGTTGGGCGTAATTTCCATTTTTAAAAAGGGTGCGCAACTTTTGCGTACTTACACCCATATTCAAATAAAATCATTCCTTATGATACGGTACTAATTAAACATGGGTAGAAATACGCTGTTTATAAACAGTGCTATCCGTAAACATAGACACACATACAGGCTGAAGGTTATTTTAGGAGCATATGCACTATGCTTACTACATGCATGTTTACAATGAATTCACATCAGAACTTTTATATGATCATATGTTAAAATAACAACTACCAACTGTTATCGATATAATAAACCAACTACAAAAAAAAGCAACAACAAATGTAACTATATTTTTTTCAATATAATCCTATATTTTATACTTTTTTTTTTTTTTTTTAAATAATCTAATAAAAATTATCTAATATTTTAAAATAGCTAAAGAAATAACTCTTCAATGCATAGGTGGGAATTCAATTGACCGTGTTCTCCTGAGAGTAACACGGTCCAGGAACTATTACCGTTAGTATGGTAATTTTAGCGCGGATTTCTGCTCGCTGCTCTCAGAGCTGCGAGCAAAAATCAGTATAGAAATGACTGTACTAACGGTAATAGTGCGCAGGCCTCACAAGTCATGCGGTCACTTGAAAAATGTATGGATGATTATTATTATTGCTATTATCTTTTATTTAGAAGGTGCCACAAAAGGTGCGCAGTGGCGTACATGACATATACAGAAAGCAGTGATCCATAGCACATAACATGATACATGAGGAGCAAAACACAAAGACCAGACATACTGGATAAACAAATATACAGATAAAATGTTAATGCAGATCAAATTATTTGCGGGGCAGGGAGTAAGAGTGATAGTAGTGACCATCGTGAAGTAGGCCTGAGCTTAAGAACACTTAATAAAACAGGGAAGCAGGCCAAGAGGTGATGAAATAGTAGAAGGTGAACACAAGGAAAGAGGGCCCTGCTTGTGAGAGCTTATATCCTACAGGATGAATGTCAGACAGGAATCAGTAGCAGGAAGAAAGAAGTAATAATACCACTGTATAGGTCTTTGGTACGGCCTCATCTAGAATATTGTGTTCAGTTCTGGAGGCCGTATCTCCAGAAGGATATAAATATATTAGAGACTGTACAAAGAAGGGCAACTAAAATGGTGCATGGCCTACAGCACAAAACTTACCCGGAAAGACTAAAAGATCTTAATATGTATCGTTTGGAGCAGAGAAGGGAACGGGGGGGACATGATAGAAATTTTTAAATATATCAAGGGTTTTAACAATGTGAATTAGGGAAAAATTCTTCAAAGGAAGAGAAGTATTAGTTCAGAGGAAATTTGAAGAAAAACTACTTCACAGAAAGGGTAGTGGATAAGTGGAATAGCCTCCCATCAGAGGTGGTAGAGGCTAATACATTAGAGCAGTTTAAACATGCTTGGGATAGACATAAGGATATCTTTACAAAGAATGAAGAATCAAGTAGGGTTTGAGGTTAGCATAAGTTAAAAATTGAGCGGACTAGATGGGCCAAGCAGTTCCTATGTGCCGTCAAATGCTATGTTTCAATGTCGTTCAATGCTCATGAAGTAGAAAGCCATGTGTAACTATAGACACATAATGTGTCTATAGTTACACATAAAAGATTAATTAAAAATCCAAATCTGTGTCGCGTAGATTGCTGGTTAGATACACTCTCATTTAGAATATATCTAACCTACTCTAGCTCCTCTGTTTACTTTGGTTTCCATGGAAACAGTGAACTGCTGAGAACACACTACATGCCATGTAGGTGAGTGTTTTGTTTGTTTTCTATCTTACGGTGTAGTCAGCCTTTAATGTTTTTGGATATTTTGCTCAGGGATGTGGTGAGCCTATTTTGTGAAAGGTGCCTGGAGCTGAAGCTTCATCAGCGTTTTGTTAATCCAGCCCTGATGTTCTGCTTGTAATGACTCCCATATGGTATTCATCTGTTGTAAGAAAGATTCAGTCAAAGAAACACACACACATAAGAATGAAAGGATGAATTACCAAATCCATTTTCATGGAACGCAGCAAATAAAAACAGAACAAATTAGTCATTTTCTAATGAAAGTTGTTCCTAATGTTCAATTAATCGGAGAGCATGCAAATCTCTTTACTGTGGTTAAATCCTGGCTTAGCATTTTATTGGCACAGTGGGGAAGGAATTTCAGACAGAATTTGTGTTTAGTTTTGGTTCTGTACAGTTCCATTCGTCGTACCCTCACCAATAACAGGGTACGGTGCCCTGATCATTGCTGGTGTGGGGAGAGTAAGGGGATGGCTGTTAAAGTGGTAACATAGATAACAAAGTCTAAGCTAATCATCATCATCAATTTATATAGCGCCACTAATTCCGCAGCGCTGTACAGAGAACTCACTGACATCAGTCCCTGCCCCAATGGAGCTTAAAGTCTAAATTCCCTAACACACACAGACAGACAGATAGAAATTGAGACTAGGGTCAATTTGGTAGCAGCCTATTAACCTACTAGTATGTTTTTGGAGTGTGGGAGAAAAGGAAACCAACGCAAGCACAGGGAGAACATACAAACGCCACACAGATAAGGCTATGGTTGGGAATCAAACTCAGTGCTGTGAGGCAGAAGTGCTAGCCCCTGAGCCACCGTGCTGCCCCACACTCCAAGTAAAACCAAGTAGTTGTCTAATAAAGGATGTATATAAGCATTATAACTCCCAACAGTCCTAATTTATGGTGCAAAAAATAGGGTTGACCAACTTAGAAAGAGGTGTGGTCTTATAGAGGATGGTTTTGTTGCCTAATTTGTCCCAAATTTTCAATCAGGAATGCTGAAGAGGAATAACCAGCCCGTCTGCATTTCTGCAACGCCATCATAAGCATCGGCCTAGTCCGGAAAAAGTGCAGCAACATTTTGAGTGTGAAAGGCAGGAAGCGGGAACATTTTTGGGGGGGTTTCTTATATGAAGTGAGCATTTTCTACATCATTATCATCCCACTTCTAAAATATTTGCAGAACTTGCGCTCTTGATACTAAGATTCAATTTAGTGTCTCTGGAACGTGCACAGAGACATATCGCGTCTATGTTACGGCAGGAATCTCTGCTTATTTTTTCTAGCACACCATAGAGGTGTGCATAAAAATTAGCAGAGATTCCTACTGTAATGGCTGGCAATCTGTGCAGCCAGACATCGGGATGTACATGTGGTGCATCGCCAGAAATTGGATCTCCCCCTAAGATGGTGATGATAGCTGCGCCAATGACATGTATTGCAATGCTATAGGGACATAATACAGGTCTTCAGGTGCTCACTGAGATAAGTAAAATGATCAAAAAAGCAAAATATATGCCTCATTCCTTTTTTGGCCTTGACATTCAGCATGTTTTGGAGGTATTTTTACTTTTACCCCAACCACACCACAGAATAAATTGACTGTGGTCGCCCGATCTCTTTGTTTTTGAGGTTCGCCATTTCAATTAAAAATTATTAAATTGATCAATTTAAGCTTGAACGTTTCTGGGTTGCTTCAAACATATGTGATCCATCAGGCCCACATGCGAACGCAGCAACTCAGTTCAACATTCGCGAATTGTGCTCAATTTTTCTGATTAATGTCAAGAAATTCTGGCAAATTTTCTTCACATTTTTGTACCCATTCGATAAACCGGTTTGAGAAACGAAAGGCAACTGGTTCGAGAATCTCTAGCCTTAATTGTTCTCATTCCTCACAGCAGAACTAATGGACAGTTGGCTCAACTCTATTCACAGACTTCAAGGAGTCACCAGTCAACCTAGATTTGGAGTATTGTTACATGATTTATCAAGTGACTGGTTATTCCTAGGGTAAAGAAGAATTAATCATTTTATCTAACTTACGCAATTTATTATTTTTTGTTTTACCAGTCACTGAAAATACTCCCACCCCCTTTGTCAATCCTTCCCTATGCCTAATATCATTTTTCTCTTTGTGTTGCGATTGTCTGGATCTTGCCTAGGTTGGGCGGCTCAACTTTCTCTGCATGGGGTCGGTAATGTCCTTTCTGGACGGTTACAGCCAGCACCCTGACTCCAAAGTAGTACAAATGTATTTAGTAAAATTCTGATTTTTGTTTCAGCCCATGTTGCTGTAATAAAACAATACGTAAAAAAAAATTTCCGCAAATTCCTGTGCAGCCTGAGGTAATCTATGAAAATGGTCCGCTACACACTTGACCCCACAAAATCATGTAAGGCTCGGGGATTAATTCTGTTAATGCATTTTAAGAACACTTGGGAAACTGCTCAAGCTATTGATTATACGGGGCATGCACATCCGCAAAGCCACCAAGTATTTAAAAGATGTCACCCTAGACAGCAGTATGTTCCATCCGCTGATACAATGGAGACGTTGGCAGGTGTGCCCAGACTGAGCAATGGGACTCGACACAGGGGCACTGGCCTGAAAAGAACACAGAGTTCCTCCAGCATATGCTGAAGAATCAGAGCTGAAGGGATTAGTTTCCCTGTTCATTGAGCACATTGGCCCCCAACATGCGTAGAAAAACCCATCGTGATCACGGTGTGTCAACCCTTACATGAGCTCCCCCTGCCACATTGAGATCATTTTAATTGAGAAGGAGCAGATTTTCCCCACACCAGAGGAGGAAGTGGCTCAAAAGAAAAAGATCTCTCAAAAGAAGTTGGAGAAGTAGAAACTTGTGGCCCAGGAGCAATATTCAGATGTACAGAAATAAATGACCTTCTCGAACAAAGAAAACCTGAATCAGTGCATTTTGAACAAGGTGAAATGGTTTTGTTGGTAAGTCAGCAGTCAGACATTTACCCAAAGAAATCAACAATGCATGATTAACAATAAACCAGTATTTTGTAATGTTATATACTGAGCAAAGATTATTCATTTCTACATTAGGACTGCAAATATATGACATATCCATAGGTTTAACACCGAATCAATGGGCCCCATACCAAAATTGGGGAGTGTTTGGCGATATATATTCATCCTTCTGGCCCCTACTTGGCTCTTCTGACCATGCGCGGGGGCGGTACATGCATAATGAGCCACATAGGTCTTTACTACTCATGTGCAAGCCACTGGACATGCTCAGAAGAGCAAGGGCCTGGATATGATGTTGGGCAACCATGGCCGGGCTCCATTGGCTAACAATAGCCACCCTCACTTCCCCACTAGTTGTTATTCTGCTACCTTCTGAATCAGGTGCTCTCCAGACCTCTTAGATTGTAAACCCATTGGGACAGGACCATATTTACCTTCTGTTTCATGTTATTGTATGTAATTTGTGCCTAGTCATGATCCCCTCAATGTACAGCGCTGCGTAATATGTCAGCGCTTTATAAATAAAACAATAATAATAGATGCCACACAGTCTGCTCCTGCGGTAATTCCGCCACTGAATACACTTCTGGTATCGTGATATACAAAATATGTTTTAGGTAATATGCACTCTATGTAGTACTGTGTGTTCATTTAACCACAGCATGTTTCAGCTGTTGTTATATCTCAGGAGTTTTAATATCATTATTTCACCCAGACACCCTTGGTTAACCAGTTTATACTATAAAACCAATAGACCCGCTATCTGCTGTTAAAGTAGAATTATACCTTAAAACTTAAACTATTATGCTGGGTACATTAACTTACTGGAAAGACCCTTAATGTTGGAAATTGCACATCAACTTAAATTTTCCTGATGAAAGCTGAGAAACACATTTTAAAAAAACTGTAGACTGCACTGATCATTTCCATGGGTGTTAATGTTTCTAAGAAAGGTCAGGTATTCAGAATCTGTGAGCGCATATTTTGTGAAAGATAGCCACAGCCTGAGATTTAGACAATGGGAGGAGCTGTGTCCTTCGACAGCACATAGTAGTGATATGAGGCTCCTTGCTTACTGGTGTAAATAAAGTTACCACGTCCAATTTGTTTGCTATTTTTATTGCTTTCCCTTTCTTTGAAATTAGTTTTAATGGAATGGTTCAATTTTATAAAACAATAGACATCACTGCTGCAACTGCTGTCTGTAGAAAGCAATTAGCCGGTAACTAGATCCCTTCATATAGAGTGTTGGAAACAGTGACCCCTACAGGTTTTAAACAAAGAAGTCTTTTACTTATGTGTATACATTTTCCCTGTTGCCACACACTACAGTGTTTGTTGTAATGGTGCCAAACATTATATGCTTAAAAAATTGATAGAACCCCTTTAATAATCATTTATCAGAAGTTTTTATTTTAATAGCAAGACTGCTTAACAACAGCTTAAGAACGTAACATGTTTCTTATTACAAGGCTCGGATTGATATAAGACTCTGTCAGCTCTATTACCCTAGAGATCTATCGGTAGTCACACTCTAGATGGATTATAACCTGGTACGGTGATCCAAATATTTCCAATCATGCCGAATATCTCTAGATGACACGTCCAGAATATCCCAAACTGCATTCCCCTAACTATATAATATGGTTGTGGGTAGCAACTTATTTTGGCCTTAAACTGGAAATCCATCAACACTCTTATTCTACAATTCATATTTCCCAATACCTTATGAGATCTTTGCATGTTATCATTACTAACTTTTTTTATTGACTTCTGAAAGCCAAAGTAATAATAGATGAAAGTTTCTTCCAACCTATCTACTTGTGAGGAGAATTCATCAGACATGAATTAAGTAAATTTAAAACTGTGATGGGCAACGGGCGGGCTTAGGGCCAAATGTGGCCCTAGGAGTCTTTACCTGCATACCCAGATCCTTCCTGCTTTATAGTAAGATTTGTCTGTAATAGATTGTAATGCTTGTGTGAAATACCAGCTAATTTGTTATTACATATGGGTATTTTCATTAAATGTAATGCTTTAACTTATTACTGAGATGAAGGGTAACATACGGCCCTTTTGAAGGTTAGAGGGTCATCCATGCGTCCCCGAAGTGTATCATTGGTATAAAAAGATATCAGTTTGAGCTCCCATGTCCTCTTCTCTTCCCTAATCACTACAATAGAACCAGCCAAGTTCTGTATGCTGTGTTGGACAATGGAAAACATTATATCATCAATATAGCGCCACTAATTCCACAGCTTTGTACAGAGAACTCACTCACATCAGTGAATGCCTTTTGGAGCTTACACTCTAAATTCCCTAACACACACAGACTAGGGTCAATTTGATATCAGACAATTAAACTACCAGTATGTTTTTGGAGTGTGGGAGGAAACCGGAGCACCCAGAGGAAACCCACGCAAACACGGGGAGAACATACAAGCTCCTCACAGATAAGGTCATGGTCAGGAGGCGAACTCACAAACCCAATGCTGAGAGGCAGAGGTGCTAACCACTAAGCCACCATACTGCCAGGTTTAATAGTAAACAAATACTGCAGTACCATTTATGGCCAGCGAGCAGCACTCTTACATTCTTCTACTGCCTTTTTTTCTATTGGACAATGTGGCTTGTAAAGCATTACAGGGCAGGACTCATATATGCTGTACATATTCAAGCCAGTGACTTTGGTTTATCTGTATGTGCTTATTCAATATGGTATGCTATAATGATGCTATGAAAATCCTGCCATTGCCCTTTTGCCAATAATCCCCTTTTAAACGAAATATAAGCTACTTAAATCGACAATATTATTTTTCACAAGCAATATGGTCAATAAACTTCCATCATAAAATTGTATGTGTCAAAATCCCCCTGTACAAATTGCCTGATCGTCTCTCAAAGTCATGTTATACTTTATTACAAGATGCACATAAAGGTCTGCTTTCCGTTTTCCTAAATAATAGCGTGAAGTAATATTTTTTGCAGAACTTTACATATATATATATATATATATATATATATATATATATATATATATTTATATATACTTACTCTGCCAATAGCAAGTGATTCCGTAAAAGAAACATATTACTGCAGTAACATGCTATATTAAAATGATTCAAGTGACCAGGGAGTTAAATTCACTTTCCAGATTTGTGTTCAAACGAAATGATATATTCAAAGTCTGATTCCCTCTCTCTTCACATTTCTGTCTTGTAGTATCAGCTCCTGGCTTAAAGTCAATTTCCTGCAGTTAAAAGTTTATAAAGCTCAATGTTCCTGGGCAGAAAGCCATTTGTAATAAAAGTTCAATGCTCTCTATATTTTTATTCAGATGTCACTTGAAGATTCAATATTGTAATGTTTCTGTCATCACCCTCATCTTCATTAGAGTACAATCTAATACCGCTGCTTTTGTATCTATTGTCTGGCTACAAAACACGATTAGAGACAACAATGCTTTATGTGTCTGAAACGTATCACTTAAAACAATATAATAATATCAATATGATTTTGTTGCCATTGAAAAGAGATACTTACAATGTGATCTGATTATTCTTATATAACTATGAAAGGTCATTACAACAACCGTGTATATTATCATTAAATGCATGTGTGCTTTAGTTGCCCTCTGTGTTTGGAAATATTAACAAATAAATGTGTAATAATATTCCTGCTGCATGGATGTACTTAGCTTCTTTAAACTTGTAACCCTCCTAAACTTGTAAAAGTTACCATGCTCTAGAAAGCAATTATTTTTGCCAGTTTCCCATAATCACCTTATATCTTAGTAAAATACAAGTCCATGGAGTAAATGTATCAAGCTCAGAGTTTTCCGACGGTTTTGAAAAGCCAATCAGATTCTAGCTATCATTTCTTTACTACAATTTAAAAAATGCTAGCTAGAATCTGATTGGCTGCTATAGGCAACATCTCCACTTTTCAAACCCGCCGGAAAACTCTCAGGTTGATACATTTACCCCCAGGACTTCTCCAGATCATATTTAGCTACTTGGCCTCTAGGATTCTTGGACAGGCCCAGTCCCTATTCAGTTCCTGTTAGTTAATGTACATATGTGTAAAACTGTATGTGTTATATTCAGTTTGTGTTTCCTGAACCAGTTCCCTGTACTGGTGGAGTGGAGTTCCCCTAGTGGAGTTCCAGGGACTTTGTGTATGTAAGACCTTGGGTCATTCAAGAACCAGAGGACTTCATGTAAATGAAAAGGTGGATGCTCATATCCCTGTCTTTAGAACACATGATTACTATATGTTTGACTTACACCCCTGCATGATCGATATACATAATCTATGCCTACTTTCTTACAATTCTAGATACTACTTATTCCGCTCTCCATCATTCATTTACAATTCAATAAGTAGCAAACTCCTATGTCCCTCTTTACTCCACCCTAACCTTTTTCTTCCTATGTTTGTCTAACCCCCACCCCAAGAAATAAAACAAGAAAAACAACATTCTTATTCCGTTATGATAACATACCTAGTCGCCTTTTGCAAATCTGAGTTTTCCTCAATATTTGTCACTTTCTTTTTTGTAGAAATATCTTGTCAATTATATGTATAATGTTTAGTATGTATTTCATATGTTGTTTTGCAAAAATCAATAAAAAAAAAATAAGAAAAGAAAAGGTGGTTGATAGATAACACATGTCCCAAGCTCTCCCTGTTTCCTTATTTACATTTCATTTTTCTGAGCTTATCCAACTTTTTTTTTTTAAAGCTGTTATTACAGATTTTAGAAAACTGGAGAAACTGTTTGTATGTTTTCTTGCTAAATAATAAGGTCTGCCGCCAACTGCTTCATTACATCCTATAGCTTACCACCTCTATGCAAAATGGTGAGAATCCTGCTGCATTATCCAGGTACTGCTATCAGGAGAATTCTACATAATATGCAGCAGTCCATTGTCACCTCAATGAGATTAGAAATAAGCCACCATACACTCTCTCTAGACGTCCATAGCTAAAATACCCCTTTCCGGGGTGCAGGGAATAAAACCTTATAGCTCTTACCATAACTTTGAAGACTGCAACCTCAGGAAAAATAAGTGATTGCTTTAACCAGCAAAAGGATACATATAAAAGTATAAATTTAAAACACATATAAAGTTGACCCCAAGTCTGGATCACGACAAGAGACTGTCATTAGGACCAAAACAGCAAAGGCAGAGCAAGTTCGAAAGCTGCCTCCTCTATCATCATAATCCAAAATACAATTGTTCACCTGCACATTTGTTTTATTAGAGGTTCGGTGGCATCTGCAGTATTTTGCTGCAGTAAATAGGCTATAATCATGCTTAGCTCTGGAAAAGCATGACGCTCCAAAAGCTAGTCCAAGCCCACCATGTGAGACCTCATTTAAAAGCTGTTTTTGAGTTAACAAATCCTAATTAAACTCATCTGTCACATCTGATGTTTTAATCTTCTTTGATAAATTGTATTTAGACTAAGAAGCCTGTTTCAGTAGGTAGCTGTTTCAACAGAAGATTAGCGTTGGCTTTAATCAGCGATACAACTTAACTGGTGCTCACTGGGTGTGAACACTGAAGAATGGAGAGTCTTTAGAGGCCAAGAACATTGTTATCTGAAAAGGGGAGCACATGGCATCACATAAGGCAAAATACCTGATTTATGTTCTATGTTATAATGGTACAAAAGGGCTCGTTTACAGAAGTGCAACAAAGGAAGTGCAAACCCTGCTTTGTGATGCTACACACCTAATGTTGTCCAACTGTGCCCTGTTTTACAGAGAAGGGCATGGATTTGACTGCAGAGATGGATGCTTCTGCAGGTGGTGCACACGTCAGACGGGAAGGATCGGTGCGGATTAGGCATATGAGTGTCTTTAAGTTTTTTTACTCTTATGCAAAAATTAGATTTTGCTTTGCGGGATGAGATTCCCTAAATGATACCAAGGAGTTGAGAGGGTGCATTTAGAGGGTAGTTTGCTGCTTTGAAGACGGAGCACTATCTCTGCGGTGGCGGTGTTCGTGTCTTCTCTTTTAATGGGATGCATTTTGCACTGCCCAGTTACAATTTTGCAGAAAAGCCCATTGCTAGGCGCATAAAAGTGATACTTTTATATAATAAAGACAGAGCCCCATTGTATCGATCTCAGTCTCATGATTCATATAGGACATGAATGATGCTGAAGCTAAACTGTACAGCACTTTTTATCATACTCTCTGCTGTCTAAGGTTACATATATGATGGTGCTAACATCCTGCATTTAAAATACGTTTCTAATGCAGGTAAAGAGAATGTAAAAAATGTGAAAATAAAAATCATTGTACCAAATGACGTAGTGCGTATTTGCATTTTTATGTGAGTTTAACTTGCATTACACCTAAGTGCAGTACAACTAAGTGCCTATAATGTGCCTTAATACAGCTGATGTTAGATGCTATTTTAACCGTTATACAAGGCCCATCTGTACTCTCCCCTTGCACAAAACGGCAAAATGACTTATAACTAGAAATGCTCACTTACCCCCGTGAACTGGTTTTGGTTTTGGTTTTAGATCTGGATTAGCTTTGTGTTTTGGTTTTGGAAAAACCGCCCTCGTGTGTTTTGGTTTTGGGTTTGGATATTATAGAAAAAATCCTAAAATATACTAAAATCACATAATGTTGCTCTTTGTTATTCCTACATTATTATTAACCTCAATAACACTAATTTCAAGTCATTTGCAGTCAATTTTTGCCACCTCACAGGTCACAATATTATTTTCATACACTTTCGGACAAATACTGCAGCGACCTGGCTGGATGGTAAGCGACAGAGCAATGACACAAACACACGGCAGTTCCTAGCACATCTAGGACACGTTGGCACACAGCAGTGGCAGAAAAGAAAAATGGGGGTCCAGCCTCCCTCTCACCCACCGTTATGTTGGATCTTAAAATGGAATCCAAAACTCCCGAAATCCGAGATCTGACAACGTTACAATGACGTTTTGCCTCATTTTCAATTCCGAGGGCGCGCGAAAATACCGAGCCTGCTCGGATCCCCTAAGTTCGGGTGTGTTCGGTTCTCGAGCAATTGAACCTGAGCATCTATACTGATAAGCATTAGTTATACCATTTATATTGACAACCGTGCAACTACGAGGGGTGGTGGGGGACAGGGAAGTAATACTCTACCTGCCATAATCATATCATCTTGACATGCAAAAATACCATTTAGTAGTACATTCTATACGTGCCGACTTTATAAAGGTCAGGTGGCAAGTGCAGAGGGGAGGGCGCAGCACCCCAAATAGCGTAATTTTTGCCCCACCCCCTAGGCAAAATGCTGCATAGCATCATTGTGCCACAGGGGGTTTGGCCAAAATGAGGGGTCCCGCCCACTTCACTAGGATCCATGATAAAGGCTTGCTCTCTACGGGAGATTAGGGAAGAATGGTAACGACAAGGGTGGAACTTGTATGAAATCAGACATAAAGTGGTGCTCTTGTCGAAGGGTCCTGCTGTAGACACAGAGCTGCAGGAAGAGGGTACTCTCTGGAGCACACAAATTCTATCAGTAGGAGAAGATATGGATTAATTTGCTGCACTGAACTTCAACAGCCAATCAGAGCTCAGAGTAGAACAATAAACGTGTATAATAGCAGCGGTTAATAGAAACTCCACAAGTCCATTGTAAATGACCTCAAGACTGTTGAAGTGGATACAGAGAACAACTCAGCCCATATAGCTAAAACTGCAGCATCTGCTCATCCCATCGTCTGATTTGTTTGGATCATTCTATGCATACATTAATCCCTTGCTCTGATCACGCTTAATGCTAACATGTCAGCTGCGTCATGCCCCAGGGATGGCTGGAGGAAAGCCCTGAATTTGACATTCTTGATAAAACTTTGATCATTTGGCCAGCGCTGGCCATAGACTCACCAGCTTTGGCTTATACAGTGATGACAGCAATTTGGCCTACAGTTCAGTCCTTTCTTTGAGAAGAAAAAAGACTAGTATATTATTTTTTCAATTTACATCAGAACATTTACATATGGGAACGGGAACCCAATCCTACTCTTAAACATTTGGAACGGGGCAATGCCAACAGCATTTAATCATATATTTTAATAAGAATTCTGCATGCGGCATAGGTAACTTTAGAAGATCACACAATGGGTTGTGTTCAGGAACAGACTGACCTGTGTGATGGGTTGGCAAAATCTGAACAAAAATGAGAACACATTCCCCATTGCAGCTGCCGTTGAACGACATGGACAGGGAGATGATAAAAGATGTTCATAGTCTTCTTACTAACATAGCGGAACTGTCCAATGCATATGCGCGGCCTTAGGACCCGGAGATGTCATTAGGACAGAGTCATCGCCGGGACAGCCTATCGGATGCGCTGTCCTGACATGATTTTAATGTTAAATTGTTCTGCTAATTCATCTGTCATCTTTGTGATGACAGATGTTACTGAACAGAGCAAAAATGTTAAATAGGCCCTTGAAATTCCATTTAAGTAAGAGGGACAATTTGGTTTTTCCAGGGCGTTTGGTCACCCCTTCTAGGACAGGAACTACACTTGATCTTAGCCAAAAGGCCGAGAAGCGAAATGTGAATTCAGAATCAGAAATTGTGTGCTATGTCCATGTATTGATGCCAATGAAGGTGGCCATTTTCATGGAGACTAAGATTTAATCAAAGACTGACAGGTAAGACAACATGACTTCAGTAATGGAGACAGAAATGTAAAAGACACTTCAGTCTCTAGAGATTCATTAGCTGCTTTTCTTTAACACATAGTCGCCTACTCTGCCGGAATTTCCGGGAGACTCCCACATTTCTAGGAGACCTCCAGGGAGAGCAGGGCAACCTCCCGGTTCTCGCTCCACCATATATAAGTGATGGGGGTGGGGCTTAATTATGCAAATATTGCCTTACTCTCTACACGTGATCGTGGGACCACCACCACCCGTGCATTTTCAGGTGACCTCCGGGCCCTGTCCCCCGGAGGCACAGACACCTCGAGCCGCCAAGTCACCACCGGCCTTCTGGCATCAGACCAAGGAGCCCCATCCCTTCCAGGGCGTTCGGTCACCCCTTCTAGGACAGGAACTACACTTGATCTTAGCCAAAAGGCCGAGAAGCGAATTGTGAAATCAGAATCAGAAATTGTGTCCTATGTCCATGTATTGATGCCAATGGAGGTGGCCATTTTCATGGAGACTAAGATTTAATCAAAGACTGACAGGTAAGACAACATGACTTCAGTAATGGAGACAGAAATGTAAAAGACATTTCAGTCTCTAGAGATTCATTAGCTGCTTTTCTTTAACACATAGTCGCCTACTCTGCCGGAATGTCCGGGAGACTCCCGCATTTCTGGGAGACCTCCAGGGAGAGCAGGGCAATCTCCCGATTCTCGCTCCCACCATATATAAGTGATAGGGATGGGGCTTAATTATGCAAATATTGTGCCATCTTAGCCCCGCCCCCTGCTGTAATTGCCCAAAATTGTGACAAGGGGGCGGTGCCAAAATGATGCGATTCCTCAAGCCCCACCCTCGCACGCCCACCTCCCCAGGATCTCTCTGAAGCCAACAAGGAAAAGTTGGCCAAGTATGTTCTACAAGAATCAAGATATTCAATCACCTTGTGGACTTGAGATTTTAGCCTTGGTCTTGCATGTTTGCGCAGGTATGCAATGAGTTAATTTAAATTCATATCTAGTAAGGTTAAGGAGCAGGCTGTAAGAAGATCCGCGCCACCTTTCTTCACTCATTAATCCATCCACACTTTTTCTAGATCCTGTCTGCAATTTGCTTCTGTGCTCAACAAACTCCATCTGCTGTTGGGTGCTGAGCCCGCTAATGAGTGTCTAATCTGTACATGAGTTTACATTTATTTAGCCGGGCAGTGCATGTATTTATTTTTCCGCATTAATGGGCCTTTACCCTACAGAACAAAGGGCCCACTACATAATAGTGATTTACTATTCATTTTCCTGCACTGTACATTTGTGCATTTTCATTTTTGTTTGCCAGAGAAAAGGTCAGGAAGAATCTATTCCATTACTACATAGCCTTTAATACCTTGGACAATCACAGAAATCTGATGACGGACTATAGACTTGTTTTCCATAGATCACAGTTCACACCTGCAGATACCAGAAAAGCTTGGATTCAGATAATACTAACACACTCATCTTACATTTATACACTGGAAGTGTTAGGATTACTCTCCCTCAAGCAGTAAGTGACTCTAGTAATGTAAACAAACTTTTCAAACAATGTTTATTTAAAGGACTCTTCAGTGCAAAACCAGGTTCTAAATGATAACTATTATTAATTTAATGTCAATACTAAAAAATAGATCAGTGTCCAGATCTACTTTAAAAAGTGAAGGGTTCCACCTTCAGGTAACTTTATTTTATTTTTTTGGCTTGCATTTGCTTTCCCGAAACTTTTCCTAAATACTTTTGTGACTCCTGTTTACACGGGTGTGTTGTGGTAGCGGGTTCTCACTGACCCAACCTGGTGATTAGAAATGCTCAAAAATTTCAAATCAGTCCAAAATCTGGTAGAATTTCATCAGTTTAATGACCACGAACAGGTTCCTGGTTCTAGACGTCGATTTGTTTTTGCAAATCGAAAATTTGGCTTCTCGCGTTTGCAGTTCAAAGTTCTCCGTTCGCGTTCAAGGTTCCCTGCTCTCTCTCTCTATTGAATAGTTCTGTTTTTAATACTATTAAAATAACATTTTAATGTTAGAAAAAAATATTTTAACAATGATTTCATTCGAACAGCAAACACCACAAGCGTTCAAAGTTTGTGGTTCAATGTTCACATTGTTAACAGTTAAAATGTATAAATTTTAGCTTGAGAAAGTTTGCACATGTGGGAACCAGCTCAGGCATGTGTGAACCGGTTTAGTCATGTGTGAACCGGTTTAGTCATGTGTGAACCGGTTCAGTCATGTGCGCATCGGCTCGGCCATGATCAAACCACCTCGAACATGGCCAAACCTGTTTAACTTGCTCAAAATAAGCCCATTTTTTTTAATTGATCAAAATATTGAGCAATTCTGGCAAATTTTCTAAATGTTCCAATTTAACAAACCAGGACAATAAACAGGGTCCAGTAAGTCTTCTGATGGCCTCAAGTCAACCACCTTTATACCACAAGGAGGCGTTATCTTTGGGTTTTTTTTTCTGCCTTATATAATGAACAGATTCGATTATTTTGTTGCCCTTGGATACGACACAAAGCTAGGATACGACACAAAGCTACTTTCTCTGTACAACTGACTTCAATGCAGGAAAAACAGCAGATCTATGTCGTATCCAGTTGCAATGACAGTAATGAACTCTGCCAGGTGTTAGGAGGTGCTTTTTAACATGCCACCCAATAGTAATTTTTATTTATTTACCAACCAGCCACCTAACCCTCATCTACTCTTTTCGTTCTCCCTCTCTCCCCTGGCCCCTCTCTTCTCTCCCCCTGCTTCACTGGCTCCCTTTCGTGCCTGTTTTTGTTTCACCCTCCCTTAGGATGTAAGCTCTTATGAGCAGGGCCCTCCTCCCCTCCTGTCTCCATACCGGTTCTTCTGCTCTGTCTTTACTCCATGGGCTAGATTTACTAAACTGCGGGTTTGAAAAAGTGGAGATGATGCCTATAGCAACCAATCAGATTCTAGCTGTCATTTATTTAGTACATTCTACAAAATGACAGCTAGAATCTGATTGGTTGCTATAGGCAACATCTCCACTTTTTCAAACCCGCAGTTTAGTAAATATACCCCCATTTGTCTTCCTGGAGGTCCCGTAGCATTGGTACTTTGTGTTTATTGTTCTGTACTTTGTCACCCTGTTTTGT
Source organism: Mixophyes fleayi (assembly GCF_038048845.1). NCBI lineage: Eukaryota > Metazoa > Chordata > Amphibia > Anura > Limnodynastidae > Mixophyes > Mixophyes fleayi. The sequence continues at coordinate 20,036,620 of NC_134409.1, read as the reverse complement.
ACTACTGTTTGTACTGTGTACGGCGCTGCGGAAACCTTGTGGCACCCAACAAATAAAGGATAATAATAATAATTTTGGAAAGAATTATCATTTAATGATGGCTTTTTTTATATTGATATTTACACATTAAAATAGATTGTTTGGATTGTCAGATAAATACATTGCAAATCAAAGAAATGAAGAGTGTAAAATAATGCCACATTTAACTTCCCATCAGAGTTATCCAATGTCTGGGATCCATGCTGCATGTGTAATTTTCTGAGCTTTATATAGGACATATGCTCATTATGGTTTAAAGCGTAACGCCACACAATTTAATATACCACCGGGAGCTCTGATGTCACCCTCCTCGTTGATAGAGTACCGAGTCACCAATCACAACAGATTGTACTGAAATTCAGTTCCTAATACAAACACAAAAGTGTAGTTAATTACAGGTGATTTTAACTACTGACGGATAAATGTGATGCGGAAACGAAAGGATCAGCCAAGGAAATACATTTTTATCAACTCTTAAAAACTCTTAGGGCTAGATTTACTAAGCTGCGGGTTTGAAAAAGTGGGGATGTTGCCTATAGCAACCAATCAGATTTTAGCTTTTATTTATTTAGTACCTTCTACAAAATGATAGCTAGAATCTGATTGGTTGCTATAGGCAACATCCCCACTTTTTCAAACCCGCAGCTTAGTAAATCTAGCCCTTAAACTCTTCCCAAGTGGTAGAAGAACCAACTTCGGGGGGAAATATATTGGACTTAAGGTTATCCAATTAATAGATATTAGAAATGATAACATTAAAGGAATTTAGGAAATAGTAACACAGTAACTTAGTTACGGCTTTTAATATGCACTAAAAAGGTGTTCTAAAAACTACGTGAGACCCCTGTTTGTCTATGGGTGCTGCTAGGGTATTAGACCTAATTCATACTTTATAGCACTTTTATCATTCCAATCATTAATGGGCGATAGATCATCTTATGTCTGAATAAATAATTGAGGTAGCTTTAGTTATTTACAGTCTCCTAAATTTCTCCTCTCCACCGCAAATTGGAATTCCAAAATTATTTTTATAATTTTATGTTTTTTGTCCTTCCAATATTATATATAATATCATCATTTTTACACACCCATGCGTGCTACAGTTTCAGTAAGTTAATTTGCATTAAAAGGACTTCACTTTCCATCAAAACATATGGTAATAGTAATCACATTATTATCTCACTAGCTGCAGCACATAACTTGACTGAAGAGCTGGCACTCTCTTGTGGCGGGACGGTCGACCTCTTACCTGGGGTACAGGTAAATACAGTATCCAAATCAACCCCTGGGTGCCTCTCTGATGGAGCACCCACGCTCCAAACACTTGTCTCCCTCGTTGGCCTCCTGCTCAGACTTCAGATATATTAGAAATATGTTAGTGAAATAAAATAGAAATGTGTCAAGGGGGTATATTTACTAAACTGCAAGCTTGAAAAAGTGGAGATGTTGCCTATAGCATCCAATCAGATTGTAGCTGTCATTTTGTAGAATGCATTCAGTAAATAATAACTGGAATCTGATTGGTTGCCTATAGCAACTAATCAGATTGTAGTTGTCATTTTGTAGAATGTACTAAGTAAATCATAACTGGAATCTGATTGGTTGCATACACACTAGCCTTGTTTAGGACGATAAAGGAAAGAGTGGAAGTCCCTTTAGCGACTTTTTACAGCCATGTTGTCGTGAGCAATGACTGTAATTTCGTACTCACTGTTGTGGATCAGTCGGAAGTTTATACACACTACACAGTGGAGATTGGAACGAAAATATTAAACAGTACAACCAACAAAATGAGGCGACAATCGTCCACTTGGGCAGACTTTCGACCATCGTGTCACTGCACACACTGACCCGACTTTTGAACGAGCGGTCGTATGTCGGCTGTTTGAGCTGATTATTGGACGAAAACCGTGTAGTGTGTACCCAGCTTTAGTCTAAAGACGCACAGTCACACCCTGGAGGTGTAATAATCTAATATTGTATCCCTAGGACATGGCTCAAAGTAAATAACAAGTGCAATAAAGCCGTATATTATTATAATATATATTAGCCTTGAGAGGGGGTTACAGAAAAAACACTGTACAAGAAAAATATCTCCTTGATGAAATCATTAGAGATGGTCACTGACCCCCGTGTTTTGGTTTTGGATTCGGTTTTGGATCTGGATTACCGTCGTGTTTTGGTTTTGGTTTTGGTTTTGCAAAACCTCCATTGCGTGTTTTGGTTTTGGTTTTGGTTTTGTTTGGTTTTGTTTTGCTATTTTTTGGGAAAATCCATGTTTTTGGGCCTAAATTAACCCAATTTAGTGCTCCAACTGTTTTAGAGACAAGTAATCTAATTGTTGAGGTAATAAATCATCCCAAAAAACAGTTTAATTCTTCGTTGGTAGGCCTATTCTACACACAAAACAGATTGTCTTCCTCTCCATCTATGCATATTGGCAATGCAGCCATCGTCTTTGAATGTATATTACACCCTACACTTATAGTTAAATATGTAAAGAAATGGAAAAAGCCAGTTTGGTTTCTGTCTCTCAAGGCCCCCCTCCACTTGTATAAAATACCAAAAAATTCAGCCATTATAGACTGTACAATATTAATTGACATGGAGAAAGCCAGTTTGGTTTCTGTCTCTCAAGGCCCCCCTCCACTTGTATAAAATACCCAAAAATTCAGCCATTATAGACTGTACAATATTAATTGACATGGAGAAAGCCAGTTTGGTTTCTGTCTCTCTAGGCCCCCCTCCACTTGTATAAAATACTAAAAAATTCAGCCATTATAGACTGTACAATATTAATTGACATGGAGAAAGCCAGTTTGGTTTCTGTCTCTCTAGGCCCCCCTCCACTTGTATAAAATACTAAAAAATTCAGCCATTATAGACTGTACAATATTAATTGACATGGAGAAAGCCAGTTTGGTTTCTGTCTCTCTAGGCCCCCCTCCACTTGTATAAAATACTAAAAAATTCAGCCATTATAGACTGTACAATATTAATTGACATGGAGAAAGCCAGTTTGGTTTCTGTCTCTCTAGGCCCCCCTCCACTTGTATAAAATACTAAAAAATTCAGCCATTATAGACTGTACAATATTATGAAAAATGGACAAAGCCAGTTTAGGGTCACTCTGTCTATGACACCCTACCCTTAAGGATAAATTGCCCTAACAGCAGCCTTTCAAGATGGTATGTGATATGGAAATGCCACAAGTCCCTTTCCTCTTTGGGGGTAGATTGCACCCTACACTTACATAGAAAGTTTTAAAAAGATGTTATCGGCATCATCTTCAGCTTCATCCTCACCCTCATCAGTGTTATCGTCATCATCACAGACTATCAATTCATCGCCGCTTGAATCCGCCATTAGAGAACAGTCAGTGCTTGCATGTCTTGGATGGTGAAGGCCTTCCTCGTGGAAGATGTAGTTCATTTTTATAAACATCATTTTCTCCACATTTTTGGGAAGTAACCTTCTACGGCGATCACTGACTAAGTTCCCTGCTGTGCTGAACACTCGTTCAGAGTACACACTGGAGGGTGGGCAGCTTAGGTATTGCAAAGCAAGTTTGTACATGGGTTTCCAAATAGCTTGCTTTTCTTCCCAGTAAGGAAAGGGACTGTCTGACATTTCCATATCAACTACCTCTTGAAAGTAATCCTCCACCATCCTTTGCATGTTTATACTCATATTGGATGGACTTATGGGCAAAGTGACACTTTTTTTTGAAAAATCCTTCAAACCAGCCCAGATGTTAAATTGTTCTCGTCTGCCCCCTGTGTCTTCCCTGCTTCTTTTTTGGAAATTTAATTTTTTACGAGCAACAGCTTGAGAAAGTGAAGGAGGACACGTCGTCAAGCCGAGGCCCAGTTCAGCGGCCAACTTGCTGAGCAATAGCTCCTTGCAAAAGTTCACATCTCGCTCATTTACAAGTAAAGACTCAATGTAGGTTTTAAACCTTGGATCAAGCACAGTGGCCAAAACGTACTGATCCGAGTTCAAGATCTTAATAACTCGAGGATCATTGTGAAGCGAATTAAGTACTTGATCGACAAGGCCAACATACTTTGCTGAATTGCTTGCTTTCAGCTCCTCCTTCATTTTCTCAAGCTGCTTTTCCAATAGTCTAATTAAAGGAATGACTTGGCTCAAACTAGCAGAGTCTGCACTGACCTCACATGTCACAACTTCAAATGGTTTCAGCACCTTGCACAGCACTGAAAGGATTCCCCACTGTGCAAGAGTGAAATACATCCCCCCTCCTTTCCCAATGTCATGACTTGTGCAATATGCTTGGATGGCTTTGCGCTGTTCCTCCATCCTCTGAAGCATGTACAGGGTGGAATTCCACCGAGTTACCACCTCTTGCTTAAGTTGGTGGCAGGGCAAGTTAAACTGCTCTTGGAGCTGCTGTAATCTCCTACATGCTGTGGCTGAATGCCTGAAATGGCCTGAAATTTTACGGGCCACCGAAAGCATCTCCTGCACCTCACGGTTGTTTCGTAGGAAGCTCTGCACCACCAAGTTGATGGTGTGAGCAAAACAGGGAATATGTTGGAAATCACCCAGCTGTAATGCTCGCACTATATTGTTGGCGTTATCTGAAATGACATACCCTGGGGAGAGTCCGAGTGGTATAAGCCATGCATCAATCACATCTCTCAGTTTGCGTAACAAATTGTCAGCCGTATGCCTGTTAGTGAAGCCGGTGATACAAAGAGTGGCCTGCCTGTGACAAATGTTACGTAGTGGTGTACATGCTGCTGCTGTTCCTGCTGGTGAAGGTGAATGACCAACCCAGTGGGCTGTCACAGTCATATAGTCTTTGGTTTGGCCACTTCCACTTGTCCACATATCTGTGGTTAAGTGAACAGTGGGCAGAATGGCATTTTTCAGCGCAATCTCTACATTTTTACACACTTTTTGGTATAGTTGTGGAATAGCTTTACGGGAGAAATGGTGTCGCGATGGAATTCTGTAACGCGGACACAAAACCTCAATTAACTGTGAAAAACCAGCTGCGTTTATGGTGGAGATTGGACGCAGATCTAACACTAACATTGCAGCCATGGCGTCTGTGATTCGCTTGGCGACTGGGTGACTGCTGTCATATTTGCTTCCCCTCGCAAAGGATTGTTTCACAGTTAATTGCTGAAATGTAGGACTGCTCATTTTATTCACCTGCCTCTGGGATGACGATTCACCCCCAGCAGCAGCAACAGCAGCAGCAGGACTAACGCTTTCTTCAGAGGAATCAATAATAGTGCCGGAGTCATCCAGCCTTAAGTGGGATGCCGGGCTAACTCCGAGCGCTACTGAGGATATTGATGAGGATGGTGTGGTGGGTGTATTTTGTGGCCGTCGGTATGTCGGTGAGCGGAGGGTCTTAGCTGATGAGGGAGTGCTTGTATTCTTTTGGGAAGAACTTTCAGCTTTTCCCAACACTTTGCCATGAACTCTCGTTAAATGGCGTAACATAGACGAGGTTCCAAGATGGTTAAGGTCCCTCCCTCGACTGACTGTGGCTTCACATACACTACAAATGGCTATACAATTGTTGTCTGGATTTGGGTAGAAATAATTCCACACATAAGAAGTGGATTTTTTTGTTTTATGCCCAGGCATGACAATGGCCTTTTTCTTGTCACGTGCCAGAACTGCTGCCACTGGTGCAGGACTTACACAAACAACCTCATCCTCATCAACATCCTCATTAGCGCCCTCGTCGCCTACACAAATCTCCCCCTCATCCTCTTCTAATTCCAAAGTGGCATCCTCAATTTGGGTATCACCGGCTACACTCGGGCTATTAAGGCACACATCAGCAGAATGCTCACGATTAGACATCCCACTGTTGGATGGACTCTCCACAGGGATTGTTGTCATTTGTGAATCAGAGCAAATATTCTCCTGTAATGCCTCACTGGTATCTTGCAGCTCAGCTTTGACGCGTAACAGTAGTTGTGCACCAATTGTAGGCTGGGTAACTTTTTGGGATCTGCCACTAATAGCCAAAGGTGAAGGCCTCATTCTCTCTTTGCCACTGCATGTGTAGAATGGCATGCTTGCAATTTTTTTTTTATCGTCACTTAACTTTTGCTCAGTTACACTTCGTTTTCGCTTCAATACAGTAAATTTTTTTTTGGTTTTTGTTTTTTGCACTAATTTGAAAACACTCTGTTGTTTGACATCGCCTTGGCCAGATGACGTACTGGGAACACTAACATCAGGACTGGTGACAGAACCTGGTTGCTCATTTAGATCATATGTGGACTGCTTTGAATCCATTGCGTAGATACTGCTGACAGATATGACTTTTGACAGCCAGAAATATTAATGCACAATTAGGGAGGACACCCCAAAAACACTGAGGAGTGCTAAAATTTATTGAGTAGATACTGCTGACAGATATGACTTTTGACAGCCAGAAATATTAATGCACAATTAGAGAGGACACCCCAAAAACACTGAGGAGTGCTTAAAATTATTGAGTAGATACTGCTGACAGATATGACTTTTGACAGCCAGAAATATTAATGCACAATTAGAGAGGACACCCCAAAAACACTGAGGAGTGCTTAAAATTATTGAGTAGATACTGCTGACAGATATGACTTTTGACAGCCAGAAATATTAATGCACAATTAGAGAGGACACCCCAAAAACACTGAGGAGTGCTAACATTTATTGAGTAGATACTGCTGACAGATATGACTTTTGACAGCCAGAAATATTAATGCACAATTAGGGAGGACACCCCAAAAACACAGAGGAGTGCTAAAATTTATTGAGTAGATACTGCTGACAGATATGACTTTTGACAGCCAGAAATATTAATGCACAATTAGAGAGGACACCCCAAAAACACTGAGGAGTGCTTAAAATTATTGAGTAGATACTGCTGACAGATATGACTTTTGACAGCCAGAAATATTAATGCACAATTAGAGAGGACACCCCAAAAACACTGAGGAGTGCTTAAAATTATTGAGTAGATACTGCTGACAGATATGACTTTTGACAGCCAGAAATATTAATGCACAATTAGAGAGGACACCCCAAAAACACTGAGGAGTGCTAACATTTATTGAGTAGATACTGCTGACAGATATGACTTTTGACAGCCAGAAATATTAATGCACAATTAGAGAGGACACCCCAAAAACACTGAGGAGTGCTAACATTTATTGAGTAGATACTGCTGACAGATATGACTTTTGACAGCCAGAAATATTAATGCACAATTAGAGAGGACACCCCAAAAACACTGAGGAGTGCTAACATTTATTGAGTAGATACTGCTGACAGATATGACTTTTGACAGCCAGAAATATTAATGCACAATTAGGGAGGACACCCCAAAAACACAGAGGAGTGCTAAAATTTATTGAGTAGATACTGCTGACAGATATGACTTTTGACAGCCAGAAATATTAATGCACAATTAGAGAGGACACCCCAAAAACACTGAGGAGTGCTTAAAATTATTGAGTAGATACTGCTGACAGATATGACTTTTGACAGCCAGAAATATTAATGCACAATTAGAGAGGACACCCCAAAAACACTGAGGAGTGCTTAAAATTATTGAGTAGATACTGCTGACAGATATGACTTTTGACAGCCAGAAATATTAATGCACAATTAGAGAGGACACCCCAAAAACACTGAGGAGTGCTAACATTTATTGAGTAGATACTGCTGACAGATATGACTTTTGACAGCCAGAAATATTAATGCACAATTATGGGGGACAACCCAAAAGCGCTGGGGAGTGCCAAATATGAAGAAAAAATAATAAACCTCTATCCTCCTCTCTGCACTAGCGATTTTGGTTAGAGCAATTGCAAGAACAATATTGTATTCTTTCTCTGTCCCTGCTCTAATTAGCCTATGACTACACCCTGCTCTCTCCCTCTGTCAAATGGCGATGGATTGCTGTGGAGGCGTGTATTTATAAAGTTGAAGTATCGCGAGAACCGAGTCCCGAGATCCGACGACGTCACAATGACGTTCGGCCTCGATTTGGATTCGGAATTGGCGGGAGAGTACCGAGCTGCTCAGCTCGGTACTCGGATACCCAAAGTTCGGGTGGGTTCGGTTCTCGGAGAACCGGACCCGCCCATCTCTAGAAATCATGATGATAATGTTAGAACGTCTGGTTTTATATTATACTACAGACTCCACAGACACATTAAGGAATCTGTTGTCTGCATTCTGATAAGGACCCAGACTTCAGTCAGACCCAGATCACAGTCAGGTCTGAGCCAGGGGTAAGCCGTGATCTCTTCTGAGTCCTGTCCTCTCCCAAATGTTCAGGTGTCCGTACTGTCGTGGACGCTACCGAAAGTCTTTCTCTTGGAGCTAAGCTTAAGGCATAGAGAGCCTTGTAAAGATTACGCCTTGCTTGGTGCAACACTGACTGCCAAGATTTAAACAGAAAACCACTGTCAGCAAACCCTGTTTTCATATATGTCTCTTGAGTGCAAACACAAATATATATATTAATCATGTATGAAGTGTGTTCAGGATCAGAAACAGTTGTTTATTATGTAACCTCTCCCCGGCCAACGGAGTACATCGAAGGACATCCATTTATATCACTTAAGTGTTCCATGGCGAGGGTTAATAGTATTATTATTTATTATTATCATTTATTTGTTAGATGCCACAAGGTATATAGTACTATATATTATAGTAATTAGTATGTAGGTGCCATCTTATAATGGTTAGTTAAACCCCCACTACCTTGTATCAAAAACAATCTTTTGTACATTTAATATTTATTTATATATGTTTTTTACTAGACTACACAGCCATTACCCAGTGGGTTGGGTGTGGACCTCATAAACTTTCTACAAGTGAACATCAAACAGTTTTTATCCAAATGCTCATTTTTATGAATTTTGCACATGTGAGCTAAGTTATATTGACTCTCGGGACCGTAGAAGTGATTGGACTTGTTCTGTGCTGTTTTGCCTTCAGTGGTTATGTCATGTGACCATTCGCTCTAAAGGATTTGCACGCCCATTGCGTCTTTTGGTCTATGTCTTTCATGTATGGGATGTTAAGGTGGGAAGGTCAGATAAAAGCATGGCTTTCTTACACACTTTTCAATAAACATAACTTGGTACAATTTCTCCCAATGTGCTATGCGCCAAAAGTAACCACACTGGGTCTCGTTATCGGGATGACCGTAGCAGCGTAATGACGCAGTAGCGGGGTGGGCCCATCATGCTGGGTTCTATGCTGCAGGTCACACTTCCCTTGCAGATACCTGATTTTATAATGGGACCGCAGAGCGCAATGGTAGGCGTGTCATGTGAGGACCACCACCACCATAATGTGCTCGAGAGGAGTCCATGGAATCGTAGTAAAGATGATCTTGCAGGGCAACGTTCTATGTAAAAGAGGTGTGGCTAGTGGATGGGGTGGGGCATAGGTGCCAAAGACTACAATTTTCTATATCCGACCGTCATGAAACAGAACCAGTTTTGGACAATTGATTCACAGTGGCCTAGGGGTTAGCACTTCTGCCTCACTGCGCTGGGGTCATGAGTTTAATTCCTGACCATGACCTTATCTGTGTGGAGTTTGTATTTTCTCCCTGTGTTTGCGTGGGTTTCCTCCGGGTGCTCCGGTTTCCTCCCACAGTTCAAAAACATACTGGTAGGTTAATTGGTTGCTATCAAATTCACTCTAGTGTGTGTTGTTAGGGAAGTTAGACTGTAAGCTCCAATGGAGCAGGGAGGTTAAGATTTAGGGATATATTTATACTGCACCAAAATCCCGGGTTTTTCCTGGGTCGAGCTCAAACGACCCGCGTCTTTCGTGCAGTATGAATGGTACAAGTGAAAAATCCCGGGTCTTCAAGAGCGAGAGAGAGAGAGAGATATTTTCTTCCATATTCCGGCTTTCAGCCAATGAAAGGTGCTCTGGTGATCACTCCCACAAATTGCCAGGGCACAGACTTGTGCAGTATGAATGGGGTCAACCCAGGAAATTCCCGGGTCCAAGGGGCAGTATGAATGGTGTTTCTGAGCTGGGACGCTCCGAGCCCCTGCAAAAACCCGGCTTCAAAAACCCGGGATATTGCAGGGGCGGCAGTATGAAAGTGGTATTACTAAACTTTCTAAAAAGAAAAAATGGAGGTGTTGCCCATAGCAGCCAATCGGATTCTAGCTATCATTTATCTAGTACATTCTAGAAAATGCTAGCTAGCATCTGATTGGTTGCTATGGGCAACACCTCCACTTATCGTTTTTAGAAGTTTTAGTCAATATACTCCTTAGTCTGATGCCCAAAAAGGGCTCAACAAAATATGGGGCTTAAGGCAAAAGGAACATGTAAGCCTCTCCAATTACTATAAGAACAAATTTTGCACCAACATGCAATTTTAGTAAATGAGTTTTTATGGCTGAGTTTCAGAAACTAATCACACTATTTTCTGTCAGTTATTAACAGTAGCAACAAAGGAACACTAAAGAATATAGCCCAACAGCAAAAACATTAGTAGCACCAAAAAGACTAAGAACAACCAGCGTTTGTCTATAAACGCACGTATTTCGACTTTGCGCACGCCCGAATTCATCACTGTGCGGCTCACAAGATACGTGCCCTGTGGAAATCGGGGTCAGGTGTGCTGTGCTCTACTACACAAAACGCTGCAGGATACGTCCAATATCTATGTGGATTATAAATTTGCAAAACAATTGCACATATAAAATATATATAGAATTAGGATGTTACTAATTTCTGAGCATAAAATATATTATTATAGTTGCTCGTGGTTGCAAACACATGTTATAGCATGCATACGAGACTACCATCTCTACTGATCAGGACTTAGACTAGCCCTTTGGCTGGAGCAAGAGATACAGCAGATAAACAAGTAAATTTGAGATGCCAGAGCTTGACGTGGCTACGGACGCTTGAGTTTGGCACGTCCTTACTGTACAGTGACTACGGCAAAACTGCCCTTCCCCGCCCCAGTCACTCCCTCATAGGCTGTAGTAAGTATCCATTGCGTTTCAAGAGGGAGTAGACAGGTCTGCGTTTACTGGTGCACTGTCCGGTTCTGGGCATGCGCAGAGTGTTTTTGAGTACGATACGCTCAAAATCAGCAGATACGTGCCTGGGTGATTTAAACCCAGTAGATTTAACACCACTCTTTATGGAGTAGAGAAAGCTCAGAGGACAATTGCCACCAGTTGAAAAAGTCAAATAAATTTCCATCTTGGATTACAGGAAAGAAACTAGAAAAATGAGCTTTGTTTAGAATGTTACACAAACAAGTAATAACTGCTTCTTCCGAGACGTGTCACCCCTCATCAACACAAACGCTGTAATTATAGTACAGAGCCCATTAGGATCAGTCTCCAAAACTGATCAACAAACCAGTTAAGATTTGTCTGATTATCACTTAATTAGCCAATTAATCTACCTCTGTTAGACCGAAGACAACTTTCTAAAGGCTTGTCTAGCCTCTCTGGTTTCTTTCAGCAATTAAAAGAAAAAAATGAAAAGCAGAGTTCTCATAGACGCCTTATAATCTATTTGGGGTAACTGAGAGACATTACATAATCTTTCAAATAGTGCACATTGGTATCAAAGCCTGGGGGTAAATTTATCAATCTGCAAGTTTGAAAAGTGGAGATGTTGCCTATAGCAACTGATCGGATTCTAGCTTCTAGATTCTATTCTTGTGCCCACATGCAAAACAAAGATTTAGCAATGAGATTGAAGTGACAAAGAGAGCCCAGGGGTGTTTCCTGTTTAGCGGGTGCTCACAGAACCTCTTTTCCTCTCAAAAATGTCTGTGTTTTCACTGGTGTTTTGTACCACTAAATTTGGAAAGTGCATTTATAAACACACAACAAAAAAACCATGTAAATAAAATGCTGAAACACACCAAACGTAATAAAGACATCAAACTTTCTAAAAAGGAAAAGTGGAGGTGTTGCCCATAGCAACCAATCACATCTCAGCTACCATTTGTTTAGTGCATTCTAGAAAATAGTAGCTGGAATATGATTGGTTGCTATGGGCAACACACAGACTCTTCCTTTTTAGAAAGTTTGATGCATCTACCCTCAAATGTCCTCTTATTCTAATGATAAATTTAAGACATATTTTAGTCTGGACCAAGCAGTGTTTCAGGACAAAAATCATAGTTTATTTAATGAAGAGGGTGGTGATAAAGTGTCTCTCTAATATGCATAAATAGGTGCATTTGTGGAAATATAAATATATTTTGGTGATGCATTTTTTCCCATTCAGAAATGACCTCTTCAGTGTTTGAAATTAATTATTAACTTTGATCTGATTTGGGATCTTTTCTGTTACTGTAGTTTACATTAATTTACAGTGATTTATTTATTAGGCAATGCTTGAGCCTCAGTAAATGACTCCAAACCTACCCTCTGGGAAGTCATGACGTTAGGAGATTTGATATTGGGCGGGTACAAGACACAACTCATGAAGATGAGGAAACACGAGAGGATAAATGACGGCAATGCCTCACTGTCTTATTACCGTGTCTCCTTCACGTGACCTTTTGACCCTGATCTACATTTCATGTATGTTATTTCCATGTTGATAGCTCTGCTCACTTATGTGGCTACTTAACCCAGCCACCCGGACCTGTCAAGAGTCAAATAATGAATCCTCTGCGTCAGAAACCATGTAAAATATCCCAGCTCTAGATTAAAATATTGCAAGATAAATTGATTTGTAAATAGAAGTGATGCCCGGGGGAAGATCCATCCGCATGACAGAAGCACCCTGGGGTCGCAGTAACTACCCCTGACATCCGCTGCTCACTATAAGGTCACGGATGACTTGACACACAGTGGAAGGGATGTAATAGGAGCCATACCCTAAACATTCATATCTACATCTGGAATCTACATGTGAATAGACATAGGCTCGTGGGGTGTTATTTTTAACAGTTTTCATATAATTTATATTTATTTTTAATGTACAGGTTAAACACACAGTATAACCATAACATTTTTTAAACTATTTTAAAAATGTATTGCAAACTGTGATTTTTTTGGTACTGTTTTTCTAATATTTCAGGTTTTTCTATGAATTCCTTCCCATGGCGGCACGGCTATGCCATGCTTAATCTAGCCCCTAAATCTGGGTACACACTATTGATTTTTACTTCAGATGCAATTTCTGTAACGACTATACAAACGACTGAAACTCCCGATCAGCATGCCGATTCATGCGTACACACGCAGGGCTGTATTTCCCACTGGGCACGCTGGGCAACTGCCCGGGGGCCCCACATGCATAGGGGCCCCATAGCCAGGGCTCTGAAGTAGTAAGGGGGAAAAAAACGTACTTTTTTGCGGCCACGCAGCGGCAATCCAGTCCCCTTACTCTTGTGGCTCCTCTCGCTGTGTTCGCACTTAATGTTGGGGCGTGACGTCATCACGCCCGACATTTTCAGTGAGAAGCGCACCGAGAGGAGCCACAACGTGACGGACAAGCAAGTGAGGAAGAATGAAAACAGAAAAGAAGAAAAAAGAGAAGAAGGCGAAAGAAAGGTAAGTGAAGGGGCACAAATAAGAGAATAATGGAGGGCACGGTGTCTGATACAGGGGGAGACCAGAAGCAGGATGAAGGAGGGCAAACAGGAGCATAATGGAGGGCACAGTGTCTGATACAGGGGGAGACCAGAAGCAGGATGAAGGAGGACAAACAGGAGCATAATGGAGGGCACAGTGTCTGATACAGGGGGAGACCAGAAGCAGGATGAAGGAGGACAAACAGGAGCATAATGGAGGGCACAGTCTCTGATACAGGGAGAGACCAGAAGCAGGATGAAGGAGGACAAACAGGAGCATAATGGAGGGCACAGTCTCTGATACAGGGAGAGACCAGAAGCAGGATGAAGGAGGACAAACAGGAGCATAATGGAGGGCACAGTCTCTGATACAGGGGCAGACCAGAAGCAGGATGAAGGAGGACAAACAGGAGCATAATGGAGGGCACAGTCTCTGATACAGGGAGAGACCAGAAGCAGGATGAAGGAGGACAAACAGGAGCATAATGGAGGGCACAGTGTCTGATACAGGGGGAGACCAGAAGCAGGATGAAGGAGGACAAACAGGAGCATAATGGAGGGCACAGTGTCTGATACAGGGGCAGACCAGAAGTAGGATGAAGGAGGACAAACAGGAGCATAATGGAGGGCACGGTGTCTGATACAGGGGCAGACCAGAAGCAGAATGAAGGAGGACAAACAGGAGCATAATGGAGGGCACGGTGTCTGATACAGGGGCAGACCAGAAGCAGAATGAAGGAGGACAAACATGAGCATAATGGAGGGCACAGTGTCTGATACAGGGGGAGACAAGACCCAGGATGAAGGAGGACAAACAGGAGCATAACAGAGGGCACAGTGTCTGATACAGAGGGAGACAAGACCCAGGATGAAGGAGGACAAACAGGAGCATAATGGAGGGCACAGTGTCTGATACAGGGGGGGACCAGAACCTGGATGAAGAGGGGCAAACAGAAAAAAAAAACGTTTATGTGGATTAATCTCTGTAGTACAGCATGTTTTTTAATGTTTAAACACTGATTTTTTTTAAGCATGTAACAATAACAATAAATATAAACTTAATTTTAACGATAATTTACATTTCTATTCCTGTGCGTGGTTGTGTTGGTAGGGGCCCCAGTGCACTGCTTTGCCCAGGGGCCCATAATGTTGTTATGATGGCCCTGTACACACGTACACAATTTACCTTCAGATCTGTGATCTTTATCTGTCATAACCGTCTGCTTAAAAGAACGTGACTCTGCACACTCCATAGAGATCTGCCTGCACTGCTGGTCGTTAGTGTATACACACTTCCACACTTTTACCCGACATCGTTCCATCATTAACCGTGATGTTTAGGATGTTTATCAAACCAAATCAAATGATACGACGTGCTTTGGTACGATAAAACATGATCGTGGTAGCGTAAACTCTCTTGCGGTACCTGACCAAACGGTTGTTTAACGTATGATCTTCACGATAATTCCATCAGTGTGTTCCCAGCTTAATGCTCACAGATTCACTAATAATCGTCAGCGAGTCTGCATGACTCAGCAATGGTAAGAGAAGTCGTCAGAATGTCTTGCTGTATTTAAATATTATTGAAACAGTTGCTAAAACCTACATATTGTAAATTACAAAACTGTTTAAATTACTGGAAGTGTTAAAAAATTGTTTAATATATTTTTAATCCATCTGCTTTTCCCCTTTTATGAAAATAAAAATAAATGAATTAAATAACGTTTATGACGGAGGCTGCATTCAAAAGTGTCATATGTCAGCCTTATGCATCATGGTAATATAGTCTCCTATTCCTCTACCCTCCCTCTATGGCACAGAGAATGTACACACACTATCTGGTTCTGAGCTACAGTGCGAGGGGTCTTTCTTCTTATACAGTCTGTCTCACCCCTCTTTTGTTATTTAAAAGCAGAATGTGAAGGTGAGATGATATCACAGGGACTCAACTTGGCCCATTGGCCGGCTGGACTCCAAAATTTGAAAATGATGATTAGGTGAGCGAGTGAGATAAGGTCCCAAACATAGTTGGAGATTTGGCAGATTTATAAATGGCACAGTAGCTGTGCAGTTACCATTGTTGTAGCCTTGGGCTCAGTACCAACCAGGCAGCGATGTGTTCTCCTTGTTTGTTTGGATTTCTGTTTCCTACTACAGTTTAGATATATTTGTTGATTAATTGATTTCTGATCAAATCAGCCCTGGTGTGTGTGTGTGTGTGTGTGTGTGTGTGTGTGTGTGTGTGTGTGTGTGTGTGTTTGTGCCTGCGACAAGGAATTGTATTGGATACACTTCCAACCAATCAGAGTTGACAAGGAAATAGAACCTTGGTACTCTGTAACCAATCAAAACATTAGGGGTCTGAGTCATTAAGGCAAAAAAAGGAGTAAATGTTCTCTGGTACAAACCATGTTACAATGCAAGGGGTGCAAATTAGTTTATTATTTTGCAAATAAGTTAAATACTGCCTCCGTCCCTCTACTCTCCCTCTCTCCCCTGCGTTTCTCTGTCTATCCACCCCTCCACTTAGATTGTACGCTCCTCTGAGCAGGGCCATCTCTCCTCCTGTTTCCACCACTTCTAACTCTGCTCTCCAGCTACTTTGCCCTCCTCCTCGAGGGCCCTCCTCCCCCCTCTGGGGGTCTCCCTGTCTTCCGCGCCCTCCTTTAGGGCCCCATCATTTGCGGATACTCCCCCCGCCCTCACTAGCTGTGCATTGAGCTTACTGAGTTACTGTGCTTTATGTTTACTGTACTGTGCTGTATCACCTTGTATTGTAATTCGTTTTTGTTCCTGTACGGCGCCACGGACACCTTGTGGCGCCCTATAAATAAAAATTAATAATAATAATAATTAAAAATACTGGCTGTTTTTTCATCTAACACACAAAAATGTAATACCTTTATTATTACACTGAAATTTAATGTTGATCTAGGACATGCCCTACCCCAACTATAAATCTGTCCCCACATTTTAAATTTACCTCCCCCTCCAATGCAACATGGTTTTACCCAAGTGTAAATAATACTCCTTTTTTATGCTTTGCTCTCCTTAGTGACTTAGGCCCTAGAAGTGTATCTTCAGCCTTGTCTATCTGTTGGAGTGGCAGAGCAGAATAATTGTAACAAAAGCAATGGCTTTCTAAGCAAGTTAAAAGCGTTGTAAGCTAATTTAGCAATCCCTTTATGGAAGCTAGGCAAATCCTGTAATTAGTATTGTAAACTCGATATTTACTTTATGCAAATACTAATAAGATATATGCAAAGGAAAAGTAAGAAATGGGGACGGTGCCTTTAAAAGTTTGTAATCTAAACCAACTCTTCTGGTCGAAAAAGGCTTCACCTACACTCCAACTTCATTCCTGTTGAAATTCTTCCTCACAGCCACCAGATACTGCATAAAATCAAAGAAATAATATGACACTTGTCAGCTATGGGAAAATAATTTTCATTCTTCCACTATACGGTTCCAGCATTACAACCCCCCCAGCCCCAGGTCCGTCCTCAGGCAGAAGGAAATTTCATGAAAAGAATAAATGAGACAAGGCGATTTTTTTTTTCATGTAACTGAGGAATGTTGCGAGCTCTGTGTGGTTCTCAAAAAAGGTTTAAATCACTTTATCCATTTCCTGCATGTGCTAGTGTCAAGATACTTATTAATCAAGACTCTTTGTATGCTAGAGATTAGGGGATAAAGGACGGAACTTAATTTGATACATCTCATTATAATATGTGTCACACACCCTCTGTCTAACCTAGACTAACACTGACCAGATCGCATTGGGCAGTTGAAGAACAAAGTATCTTAATACATTGATACATTGCTAGTCAAGCACACAGGAAGAAAATTTCTCTCACAAGAGGAACATTGTCTCAGCGGTTGGCAGACAGATTGCAGTTTGCCCTAAGTCGTAAGATGTATGTTTAATAGTTCTGTGTCTTGTATCTCCTGTGTAAAACGGAAGAACAGATGTGTACATGGCAACACTTTTGTTCTATGATTAAAGGGAAGCCCCAGGCATTAACGTCCATTTAACTCTGAATCCCACCTTCGCCAACTAGCAAATCCCCAGGATCCTATGTCAAGGTCTACAACTGCTCAGGAGATACACATCAACATAGGGTCCTACAGTGACCGATTCTGCATCTTGAGATCCGCTCGGATTTGATTACAGTCGGAACTACGCATAAGTTCCGTGTTCTATTTGAAATTGCAACTTGCGTGGAAGCTGTGTTTCAATTTGAGTCAGGCCCAGGCTTTTTTCAATGGACTGTTGTAAACTGCATAATGCTGAATTAAAAATGAGGGAACATAAAAATGCTTTTGAAAGTATTTCCGTTACACTAGTGTCTCTAGTACATTGGGGTACACTGGCTGTGTAAAACAATAGGTTGTTTTCTACGCGCCAGTAGCTTGCTAATGCGTTCTAAGGGCATTTTACCTCTGTTGTTGACCTGCGCCTTGTCTCGTCTCTGGGAATTATCTCTCACTCCCGCCTACAAGACTTCTCCCGTGCTGCTCCTCTCTTATAGAATTCCCAACCACGCACAATCAGACTTTCCCACAGCCTTCAAATCTTTAGACGCTCTTTGAAAACCCAACTCTTTTTTAGAGGTGACCTTATCCCCAATAACACTATTCACACTAATGCACCCTCATAACTGTCCCAATCTCCACTCTGAGCCACACTCGCTCCTCTTGTTTCAGCTGTGCCCTCTTCCACTTAGAATGTAAGCTCTCTAATGTGCAGGGTCCTTATACCCTTTGTTTTCATGTCTGCATTTATTTTGTCTACCTTGTATGTCCTTGTTTTATCTATGTGATGTTTTCCCTACTGTACGGCACTGCGGAGCACTGTGGCGCCTTAAAAATCCAAGTTAACAATAATAATAATAGTTGTGATGCCATGTGACTGCGTCTACTAATGGAACTTTGGGCGACAAAATTGGGTAGCAGGGATTCCAACTGGGGACTTAGATATGCCCTGCCCTCATTTGTGTTTTTACCTGCATATGCAGAGGAAAAGAAGTTCACTAAGGGCCTGATTCATTATGGATCTTAACTTCAGAAACTTCTTGATTCAGTCTCTGTTAGGAGTCGCGGCGGCCCGTCGGGGAGCTTCCGGTGCCTCGGACGTCCCGGCCGTCTCCATGATGACCGGGGCGTCACTTCCGCCCCCCACATCCCGGTTGCCTGGGCAACAACCGGGACGGGCTGTCTGACTGCCGCAGCGCCCGGCCAGCTGTTCTACAGCCGGACGCATGCGCGCAATAGGTAATACAATGTTTTTTCCTTTGGGGTTTTTCTTTATTAACAGGGATGTTAATATTGGGAGATGCAAACTCCATCAGTTGCAGTTTAGAGGTTCCTTGATAAGTGGAATACCACTTACTATAATATGTGTTACACACTCTGACTGATGTATGAGGAGGAGTCTCGCTGGCACTCTGCTCCTATTGGTTCCTCTCACTACTTAAGGCAGTGAGGACAGAGCCTCACTGCCAGTTATAGCTCCCAGTGTAGCTTGGCTCCTGTTCCTTGTTTCCCTGCTTCTGTACTGTATTCTAGTTTGGACTTCCCGTGTATGACCCCTGGCTTGTTTCTGGACTTCGTTGTATTGCCTGTGACCCCTGACCTCGGCTCGTTATCTGGTATCGCTGTCTGCTGCCGACCCTTGACCTTTGCTTGGATCTCACGCTGTTGTGTACTGCTTCACGCTACCCCTGGGTTCTCCCCAGTCAATGCACATTTCACGACCCTCTGTTCGTCTGCAGCCAAGTCTGTCCCCACCACTAGGGGCTCCAGCGAACACCAGACTTCGGAGCAGACTCCGGGTTTTGTCTTGCTGACTGGAGGGATTCCTAACAGTCTCCTGGACAAAACCATGTTACAAAGCAAGGGGTGCAAATTAGTATTCTGTTTTGCACATAAGTTAAATACTGACTGTTTTTTCGTGTAGCACACAAATATGAACTTTAAATTTCAGTGTACAAATAAGCTATCAAGTATTTGTGTGCTACATGAAAAAACAGTCAGTATTTAACTTATGTGCAAAACAGAATATTAATTTTCACCCCTTGCATTGTAACATGGTTTTGTCCAGGAGACTGAAATAAGAAGTTTCTCAAGATCCTTAATGAATCAGGCCCTAAGAGTGCAAAGGTGTCCGAGTAAACAATTTAATTGCATGAGAAAATGGGAACTTAGTGCAGACAGAGCATAAAAGCAAGGGTAATACTAAGCAAGAAAGGCTAGTTTCCAAGCTCCTGTCAGGTTTCAGGATACGCCCCTTGTTTCGAATACACATTCTAAGCAGCACTATCCCTAAGCCAATCAAAACACGTGGACTCACTACTCATTTTACAAGTAACTACAGATAGCCAAAACTCCTCCCCGTCAGTTCACAGGGCGGTTCAAAATTTTTTTACAACTAGCTTGAGTGTTGTCACATTGATCCTCAAATCTTTTATTCCTATTTTAGAAAAAAAAAAAAAACAGGTCACTTGAAAATAAGTTTTGAAAATAAAACTTGTTTATAAGATAAAATGTTCATTCTTCGCGCATATAAAACCATAATTTGTAGTAATGAAATATTCCCCAATTAGGGAATTTCCTTCAGTTCAGTTCATACGTTGATTCATTTTAGCCAAAATCTGTGGTATCCTGACCTTTTGCTCATTTCTACGAGTAACATAACACTTGATAAGTTGATGGACCTCAACAAAATGGCTGCTCACTGCAACCTTATTTCCTCTCCTGTACACATAGAGAATATTAGTGACTGGAGAGTGTACACATTATGTAAAAACTAATAAAGGACTATTTTCCCACACGGGTAAATTTATCAAGCTGCGCGTTTGAAAAAGTGGAGATGTTGCCTATAGCAACCAATCACATTCTAGTTATCATTTATCTAATACATTCTTCAAAATGAGAAATAGAATCTGATTGGTTGCTATAGGCAACATCTCCACTTTTGTAAACTCACAGCTTCATGAATTTCCCCCTAACTGTTTATTGTTTGACTATAGGGCAAGATACTTTTTTTGCTGACTATATGGTAATACGCACATAAATGGTCCTTTATTTATAGAGTGTGGTGGACGGTTTGTTTTTATTCAGCCTAAATGGGTACCTAGGATTAGCATGGAATACCTAGAGGGCTTAAACAGAGTATATACACTAAAAATAAACACTGTGTGGTTTTCCTATTGCCAGCGATTAGTAAAAGTCTTTTTGACACCATGTCTATAAGTACTTAATTGCCTCATTAATAGTTAATTACTGGGCAGCAGAGGACATGACCACTTTGAAGTTCCATCCCACTTAGGCCTTTTTGTGAACATTGTGCCGCTAATTAAGAGTTGAAGGTCACTTCCTGCTGATTGTGTGTTCTGCTAATGACTTTTAAGAAAAATGAATTCTAGAACAGGAATGGCTTTTTACAATAATCATTTGTATTCTGGAGACAGCCTGGTTCCTCTGGGGCTTTGGGGAAACACTATTTTCTTTGCCGCGCGTCAAGCAAAATATATTTCAGTCACTTAGCAGGCCGGGGTGAATGGAACTCATTGCCTTTCTGCTGCCGAAGCAAGTTCAGCCCGACCTAGCAAATAAACAACACCGTGAAAATGTTCAGTTAGACGTTACACGTGGCACCATGAACGTTAATATACAGTCATTCTGTGGCTATATATATATGATTTATACATTGAATCTGAGTTTTATAGTTCCATTCACAGTAGGAAAAAATAAAATAAAAACAATAATATGAGAAAAGTAAAGTTTAAACCATAATCGGACAATGGATAATATTGAAAAAGTTATAATTTTGTGGTAGAAAATATCAACTAAGAGTATTTTGAATGCATATTTAGTGGGATCCAAAACATTAGCCGAAAAAGTCCAAAATGATATATTAAAACATTAATTGGGTTAATTAGGAGATATTGTCAAGTTATATTTGCGGGCTACATTTGAAACTCAATTGAATGATTTTTTGGAATTTTACCCGATACCAATAAAACGCTGTGCTATGAATTTGATCTTATGGGCTAGATTTACTAAAGTGCGGGTTTGAAAAAGTGGAGATGTTGCCTATAGCAACCAATCAGATTCTAGCTGTTATTTATGTAGTGCACTCTACAAAATGACAGCTTGAATATGATTGGTTGCTATAGGCAACATCTCCACTTTTTCAAACCCGTACTTTTGTAAATCTAGCCCTATGTCTTTTAAACTTCTGCTTTGCTACATTTCCCTCTCTATATCCTCCTTTCATCTAATCCTAATATTCACCCCCCAATCAGTGCCTCATTATACTCCCTGGTGTCCCCCCTCCCATTCTTCCATCAACACCTTCTCAACATGCCTTTAACGCCCTCTGTATTCAACCCTATCTCACCCTTCACACCCTTCAATCCACTTATATTCACCATGTCAACTCTGCATTTATGTTTCTCCTAAATCGTATCCATGTTGCCTCCTGTGAATTATTTTTACCGCACACACAATATTTTAGGGGAATATTAAATTACCATGTTTGGTTGTTGTATATAATTGTGTAAGATTATTATTAAGTGGTTACAGAAATTGGCTTCTCTGCTCAGTACAGCTGAAAAGTGCAAAATGAGTTACATTCAAATTATAATAAGAGATTTAATCACCAATACTGAGCTGATGCAAAATTCCACTGTCTATATGGTTGTATACCCTTCCTCAAAGCGGCTGTTTCCATTGCTTTATCTCATTTCAGTAAGGGGTTCACAACCCTTCACAATCTAAAATCTCTAATGTTATACCGGTATGAATTATTGCGGTGTTAAGATTGTCGAAGTCAGCAAATTGGATAAAGTCATTTCAATTAAAATCGAGCAAACTTGGTTGTCTTTGTCTGAAAAGATGCGTACGGTACACTACGGCGTAAAAGGGCACGCTATAGCGTAAAAGGGCGTACGCAACTGTCACACGTGGCAGCAACAGTATTTAGCCTTTTACATACATTCGCACAAACACGCATACTTGTAAAATAGTACACATTAATGGTAGTTACATCACATAGTCATTTATGTTGAAATATAGTAGTATTTATGTTATATATTATAAGTTATATGCACATTAGTGAAATATATGGAACAGGTTGAAGGAATCATATCATGTGTGGTATCATAATAAACCTCTTATCATTTGCTACTGTTTGGTTCACTCTGCGAAGGAATCGCAGAGTGCATACACAAGTTATGAATGATAGGGAATTATGAACTACTTAAGACTAAGAAATCTTGGCGGGAAGAGCAGAGTATACCCCCTGGAGAGATGACCCCCTCCTTTGGATTCTTTAGGACGAACTAGCCAATGATTGTCAACCCCTTGGACCTTCCTGAAACCTGGACCAATAGAAGCAAGCTATACCATCCCCATTGTATTACTGTAATTCTGTGTGCATATAAGCAGCAGCTTCTCATCTAGTGTTCAGACATCTTGTCCCCAGACTTCAGGATTGAATGACTGCACACTGGATCCAGAGCACCTGCGATAAGTAACGGCTGTATTTATTATCACTTCGCTTGAACATATTATACTACTTGTTGCGAATAAATCTTTGTGCGTTGGAAACACAAATCGAGACTCGGCAATTGTTATTGGTTAGCGACAATACGCACTTAACAGGATAGAGACTGAGCTTTACTGAACTGATATTTTTCTGATTGACAGATGAAAATGTCACTTCATTTTTTTGAAGGTCAGAAAATTTACTAGTAGTTGGTTACCATATGTATCTACAGGAACAGAATTCCTGTAAGAAATTATTATTATTATTATTACCATTTATTTATATAGCGCTACTAATTCCGCAGTGCTGTACAGAGAACTCATCACATCAGTCCCTGCCCCATTGGAGCTTACAGTCTAAAGTCCCTAACATACATATACACACCGAGAGGGACAAAGGTCGATTTAATATCAGCCAATTAACCTACCAGTACATTTTTGGAGTGTGGGAGGAAACTGGAGCACCCAGAGGAAACCCACGCAAACACGGGGACAACATAGTCCCTGCCCCATTGGGGCTTACAGTCTAAATTCCCTAACATACACACAGACAGACTAGGGTCAATTTGTTAGCAGCCAATAAACCTACGAGTATGTTTTTGGAGTGTGGGAGGAAACCGGAGCACCTGGAGGAAACCCATGCAAACACGGGGAGAACATACAAACTCCACACAGATAAGGCCATGGTTGAGCATTGAACTCATGAGCCCAGTGCTGTGAGGCAGAAGTGCTAACCACTGAGCCACCGTGCTGCCCTTTATGCATAAGCATGTCACAATGTCTAACTATATTTAGAAATCATGGAGTAAACTAAGTCCAAGTTTGGGGCTACTCCTTAACTCTAAACATACATAATCTATATATTATTTGTCAAAAAGTCATTTTTTGCAGGTCTAGTAAAGTTAGTAATCGGAAATTCTGCTAACAAATAATGCTTTATGTCTCATGTCTAACTCATTTCCCTCTCTGATGTCCTATGCTGAATTTTTTGTGTGACCGCTATGCTATACACACGGAACTCGTTCTTGTTTCTGTGCTACCTGTAATTTTTATTTTTATTATTATTATTATCTTTGACTTATAAGGCACCACAAAGGGTCCGCAGCGCCGTACATTACATATACAGAAAACAGACAACCAAGACACAACATGATACAGAAAGAACAAAATATATACAAACACAGGTGACAGGGTAAAGCAAATCAGATTATTTCTGGGACAGATAGTGAAAGGGATGGTAGAAATCAGCGAGAAGTAGGCCGAAGCTTAAGAAAACAGGGCTAGGGAAGCAGGCCAAGAGGTACAGGGGGTGATGGAATAGTAGAAGGAGCAAACAAGGAAAGAGGGCCCTGCTCCTGAGAGCTTACATCCTAAAGGGAAAGGGGAGACACAAATAGGGTGGTACTAACTGGGAGAGAGCCAGGACAAGGAAGTTAGGAGGAGGACTGATAGATTTGAATAAAGAAATGAGTCTGAAGGGCACGCTTGAAGCCTTTGAGAGTAGATGCTAACCTGATGGAACGTGGTAGATCTTTCCACAGCAGGGGAGCAGCCCGGGCAAAGTCCTGAAGACTGGAGTGAGAGGAGGTGATCAGTGAAGTAGTGAGGCGGCGGTCACAGGCAGAGCGGAGGGGGTGGGTAGGAGTGTAGGTAAAGATGAGATTGGAGATGTAGGGAGGGGAAGATTGACTAAGAGCTTTAAAGGTGAGGGTGAGGAGTTTACTTATACTAGGGGTTTGTACCTGTTTTTATACTTATGTATATTCATGTATGTGTTATGTTGTAATCATACATGTGTATGCTGACGTAAGTAAACGTGATGATGATGACCCTTACCGTCAATGTGTTTTATCATCGCTGTCAATGACAGCTGGCAATTTAGCACTAGGGCCCAGAACCACCCATTAGTTTATGGCCCGGTATTTAGCGCACACAGTATCCACATTGAATGAACGGCGCGGGAGTTAGTGACGTATCACATTATTGAGTATCTCTGGTGATGACGTCATGGTGATGTCACCGTACAGCAATTTCACAATAATTAAATAAATAATGTACAGCCCACCCACTTCCCACTGTTTGGCAGAAGGACCCACAGCCCAAAAGGTACACTCTAATGCAGTGGGAAACCGATTTCTATTTATAACCTGTTTTTTGGCCAGTTTACATACATTTAAAATTAAAAATTAAAAACGAATACATATCCCGAGCACTCTAAACCCAGAAAAAGAATAGTCTCTTGTGGCAATCCAAACCAAGGGTGCCACCTCTTATAAAAGTAAAACAATATCTAAAAGATTAGGGGCTAGATTTACTAAACTGCGGGTTTGAAAAAGTGGGGATGTTGCCTATAGCAACCAATCAGATTCTAGCTATCATTTTGTAGAAGGTACTAAATAAATGAAAGCTAGAATCTGATTGGTTGCTATAGGCAACATCCCCACTTTTTCAAACCCGCAGCTTAGTAAATCTAGCCCATGGTGCGCCAAAGAGACCAAGCACTAAATTAAATTAATAAAATTGATGGATGGCTTTGTTTAAAATACAATGCAACTGCAATAAATAAATTGACATTGTATTTTAAACGAAGCCCTCCGTCTCTCTATTTTCCATTATTAATTTAGTGCTTGGTCTCCTTGACGCACCTAATCTTTTAGATATAAAAATTAAAAATGCATGAATTCCAAGCAGAGAGCTCTGACGTGGTAATAGCAATATGCAAACTGCATACATCATTTCAGTTAAGGCAATTAGTGTACCAATAAATATTATTCTAGCAACTAATATAGTAATATACTTTGGATGAAGAGATTTCTAAAAAATGAAAAATGTAACGTCAAAACTGCTCGGAGCAAAATGTTTTGTCAATTTATAAGGCACAATAAAATGACGGTATCCAAAGTTCATAATGTTAATCTGCTGCTGGTTATGAAATGAGTTGAGATTTGTTGACTACGATCGGGCATTGAAGGGGTTAACTGTAAACCACGAGGTCCTCACCCAGTGAATTGAGGAGAGATTCCAGAATGAGTTAGGACATTTGGATACACAGAGTATCAACAAACACATTGATGTGCTGCAAAGTGCTGCCTTCACATACACAGCCAGGAATTGATGTAGCAAATGCACAAGCAGAGAAGCGCACAGCCAGTCTTGTGTTATGCAGCATCTGAGATCTGTCTCCGCCAACATAATTTCATCAGGAATCAAGTCACTTGTGTAAACTGTTTCAGCCGCAAGATGTTTTGGTGCTGGAGAATGAACTGGGATAATCTAAGAGTTTGTAAACATTCAATCTGGCAAAGTATCATCACCCCCAGAACTACAAATCTGTGCTTGTGCAGCCTATTTCATGAAAATCTTCTCCAGCGCTACACAAAGGGTTCCCTAATGGCCTCTCCTGGTCAGCCGAAGGGTCATCTATAAACCAGAGTCCCAAAGCTAGTGTTCGGCAAGCCATGGTGCCATGAACGATTATCTGTGGTCCTAGCACCTACTTCTATGGAACTATACACGGATGTAGGGGGAAAAATACAGAATCAGAACATTTGCACATAATATTGGGTGGAACTGGATGGATCTATGTGCAAAATCTGTACAAAGATTGCGCTTATATGTTGATGAGGACTGGTTGTAAATTAGTTTTTAAAAAAACGGCACCCAAATCCCCCCCAAAAATAGTGTTCCCAGTAACGGTGCTCACAAATATACTCTACAATAAACACGCGAACACCATAAAATAAAATATTTCTTGCTCACCTAAATCCTCTTGCTTCCTGTTTGAAATCCATAGGGAAAAAAATAAAAAACCCTGTGTACAAGAACATTATAGTTCTGGAGCCACAACGCAAAGCAGTGCACCGTCAATGCTGACAATTGCAACATGTGTGGATCTGCCGCAATACCAGCTACAGACACCAGGTGGCAGTGCATTGTTAATACTGACAACTGCACATTCCTTTTTCACTTACTGCAATCAACATTTTTGCTAAAGTCAGTTGGGACTAAGAGATCTCACCTATATGCAGCATTTATAACGCCCTCACAACTACCAATCTCTTGTCTTTGTTTCGCTGCTGGTGCTTCAAGAGTTTGTTTTGTTTGTTTATTTTATTTGCTTGCTTGTTTTGTTTGCCTGTTTATCAACTTTGGCTTTGTCCCTCACGGTTCTACATTCTCCAACCCATGGTCTTCAGCATTATCCCTCACGACCCGTCCGCTCAAAAGTAAGTGGCCTGGTCGGTCATGGTGTGTCTCTGATAGCTACCCCAGTGAAGTGATTCTCTCATGGGAGCAACCAGCACCATGACAGCCAATCTTGCTTTCCAGAACTTGGTTTGGATTGGTTGATTCATACACATTGATAGAGCAAGTACTGCCATGGTAACTCACATGACTTCGTCCCCGGTCTTTTACTTGTATGAGTTCTCATTATGACAATGCCCTAAAGGTGTGGGATGAGCTTCAGCTCCCTACCTGGGTGAGGAGGTAATACACAATCAAGAAAACAATGAACAGTTTAATTTACCTTCATGGTTCATATCTGAAAATATAAATTTTGTGGCTCAGTGGTCTTGTAAGACATACTAACTCGCCATGCCAAGGGCACTGTCAACAGTTGCGACCATGGATGTCCTAGAGGTAGAAGTTCAGCTCTCATGAGAAAAGCAAAGTTACTTGTCAGATACAGATGGAGATCAGTGATGGAGCAGAGTTAGGCGACTATGGCAGAGGGCAGAATTTGGAAATATTACAAATCAGTTTTTAAACTGTACATTTTCTAAATTCCATAAATGAATATTGTGGTTCCTAACTTTAGTGACAGTTCTAATAATAATTAATTCAACATTATTGTACAATACATCCCACTAATGCAAATGTTTAATATGGTCAAACCAGTATGTCGGACCTCTCCCTTCCTTGGCACAAACGAGCAGCTGACCATCAAAGGTCCCAGATGATTTTGCCTGGTCTCGGCTGAATAGAGAGCAATGTGGTACATTTGCCCACACCGCAGTCCCCATTAAGTATTATAGGGATTGCGGTACTGTGCGGTAATTTGCCTAATGCTGGAGAAATCTCCTTTAGGCTTTTCTTAAATAGTGAGTTACTTAAAAATGTCTAAACCATGTCTATAGTCTTTTTCTGCATGGTTTAGGCCTTGATAAAAAGGCTCCTTGGCATCATTCAAAGCAGCATACATTTTAAAAGGCTATACTACGGAATAGGTTTATACGATATGTACTTAGCTCCCTCAAGATGTATGATAAGCACAAAGACAATAATGCTTCTAAGCAAAATATTCCTAAAAAATATCTACCATGACAAAATCCTAAAATCACATTTCCAAAATAGTCCTTGGGCCCAAGACACACAAATATTTCTGAAACTACACAAGCTAGATTAGTCAAACTTACATTTTTTTTTAAATTCAAATACTTTGTTAACATTTAGGGTCAAAACCTGTGCTGCACAGAAAACAACCTACACAAAAAAAATGACTTGCAGCTAAATATATCACACAAACCCTTAGGGCTAGATTTACTAAGCTGCGGGTTTGAAAAAGTGGGGATGTTGCCTATAGCAACCAATCATATTCTAGCTTTCATTTATTTAGTACCTTCTACAAAATGATAGCTAGAATCTGATTGGTTGCTATAGGCAACATCCCCACTTTTTCAAACCCGCAGCTTAGTAAATCTAGCCCTAAGACTGGTTACCCAATGGCCTTAGGAAAACTCTAGAGGCACCGCATTACCAGCACAATCGCAATGGACATATGGTGGTTACCAGTTCTTACACTTGCGGTCAGGCGTTGTAAGAGACGATAGTAATAAAAAAGAAATGATATATATGGTACAAGTAAGTGAGAAAGAGGAAATGTTCTCACTTAGACTCAGTGCATAAATACCAAATTGATTTAGGTCAATATACATGTGTATACAAAGAACTGGGCAAAACAAGATGGCAGAGAAAGGACTTTGCACATAAAAAGCAATCAGTTGCCCGCTGACAGAAATACAAAATGTGAAAAGATTTAAAAATTAATAACGAACTATTCATTAAGTGGGGATCATTCGCAGAAGTCTCAGAACCGGGAGGAGGGGGGGTAGGTTTACCCTAAAATTCATGCGGTGCATCCAGTAACAAACATATGATATAGCAATCTGAATTTATAGCACATACCATAACCTGTGAGCCAGTGACTATAGATTTAAAAAAACTCCCAATCAAATGAGGTTATGCTGTCAATGAACTCTGAATAGAAACTAGGCTTAGGACTATGAAAAATGTACATTTTTAAGATAAACAATTGAATGTATCTATCTTTCTAACAGCTATTGTACTAAATGGTAGTTAATATTAATAATAATATTTATTTAATAATGTATAAATACATTTTTATAGTAAAATAAATAATGAAACTGGGGTTGGCCAACCCCTGAAATACTGACAAAAATTAACATAGGATTGGGAGTCTTTGTATATCTACAGTCACTGTTACAACTATTGTAAAACGAGATACCAGACATGAAAAAAAGCGGCTCCAAGCATAGTAGTCCTTGGCCTTTTGCACCCCCATGAAAACTTTCGTTCCTAGCCCACTGGTCATGGAGAGACTGCAGTACGTAGAGATGAAATCTTGACAGCAGAATCACTTAGGCTGCGGAGGTCAGCCGGGAGAGACACCACTGTAGAATCCATGTACGGTGCTACTCAAAGGGTTAATACAGCCATTGCCTTGTTGTGTGCATTTGTCTAGAAATGAGAAATGAACCCGCACTATCCACTTAGCGGGAGGTACCACCCAAAGAGCATGGAAATCACAATGCGTGCTGTTCTGTAATTTTCCTTGTATCTCTACGTATTTAAAAAAATTAAACTTAAAAGTTTGTTGACGTGTTCTCTTTTGTTTGGCTTCTGTGGGTTTTCCATGGGAAATCCACACAAACCGCTGCGGTACAGAAGAGAAAACTGGGACTCTGGAAAAGCTTCCTGGTTTTGAATCATAACTATTTTAATCCAGCCAGTGGGAGTTGGGGGGGGGGGGGGTCATTATGCATGTATACACAATAATGCAGCATTTTAGTACTCACTAATTGTAATGATATCCAAAATCATTAAAAAATAAGGTTAAATAAAAAATAAAGATAATGGACCTGATTCATTAAAGAAAGTAAGGCAAAAAAATGAGTAAGTTTTTTCTGGACAAAACCATGTTACAATGCAAGAGGTGCAAATTAGTTTACTATTTTGCACATAAGTTAAATACTGTCTTGTTTTTTCATGTAGCACACAAATATTTGATAGCTTTATTTGTACACTGAAATGTAAAGTTGATCAAGGACATGCTCTACCCCAACTATAAATCTGTCATCACATATTAAATTTACCTCCCCCTCCAATGCAACATGGTTTTGCCCAGGTGCAAAGTTACTCATTTTTTGCTTTACTTTCATTAAAGAATCAGGCCCAGTAAGTTCAGGAAAATCAGCTTTATGCCTTATCACCCTTATTGCAAAACAACAATCACGTTGACTTGAAATCTGGTACTAAGAGAGGAGGATGTTCCATCTTAATGTTTTATGACTGGGCGGGGCGATCATAACATTTTTTTTCATAAGAGGTCATGGGGTAGATGTATCAAACCTTTTAACAAGGAAAAGTGATGGTGTTGCCTATAGCAACCAATCAGATGCTAGCTATCATTTATCTACTTTCTAGAAAATTATAGCCAGAATCTGATTGGTTGCTCTTGGCAACACCTCTACTTTTCCTTTTTTGAAAGGCTTGATACACCCACCCCCTTATGGTCTAGTCTTAGTATTGAACTTACTACAATATGTAACTTCCGCTAAGGAAACAGTCCAGCCTTTGCTTGCCAGGCATGAGTCCCGTGACATGCACCCAATGTTATAACATCTATATAACATAAACACTAATTAAAGCAGAAAATACTAATGAACATCATAAACAAATTGGTCAAGGTATGTACCAGTCACATTTCTTATACATTGATTTACCAAAACTTAGATAGACATGATCGTCCGACATGGCCCCTTTCATCCTAGGGGTAAATGGATCAAGCTGCGATTTTCAGCAATTTTCTCTTGCGAGTTTAAACTTGCCCATGTATTGATATAAAATTGCCAGTTAAGTGTTTCTTTCAAAATCGCCATTCTCAAAATCGCTACAAATCGCAGTCCCGGCAAATATATGAAGCTTCAATTTTGCATACTCGCCCGATTTTGAATTCAAAATCGCCACATACAACACGCTGCTTTCTATAGGAGAGATTAGCAAACACATCACTGTTACACTGCAGGGCAATGTTAATATCACAAGAGGCATAAAGGGAGTTTCAATAAAGCTTGATTTAGTGGGGCAAAAATGTTTATAAATTAGCTTGCGGGTAACAAATTAATTTACAAATAAATTAGTTGTGCATATGTATGTAATGTTTTTAATCAGTCTACAGTTTGTGTTACATTATTATTATCTTTTAGTTATAAAGCACTAACATATTACATATTAATGTACATTGAGGGAATCATGACACAAAATAATTGCAATGAAATGGAACAGAAGGTAAAGATGGGCCTGGCCAAATTTTACAAAAAATAACAGGTGTGGGGAGTGCTCCATCTTATGTCCTTAGGGCGACATGCCGGCAGCGGGGGCACCAGGTGTCCGGGGTGAAAGAGGCCATCCCGCTGTGCTCCGCGGACTAGGCGTTGTTGATGACTCATGAGAGGGAGTTATTGTCACTCACCGGACCGTGAGTGCCTCTTCCCGGACATTTAGGAACCGTGGCCGTCCACCATCCTGAGGGTCTGCGCATGCGCAGCCCTTTTCTATACTTCAGTGTATACCCCTTTAACTTAATTGGCAGATCAGGCAACCTCCCTATATTAAGCACCTGTGGTCACTACCACGTTGCCTGATCTTGGAGTCTCATTCCTCATGAGTCTCTGAAGGTGTTCCTGTATTACTCGTGTATTCAGTGCTGCTGATTCCTGTGGTTTCCAAACCACTTCTACTACTGTGGTTCCATACCACTTCTACCATCAACTGTGTCATCATGACTGTTTGCTGATTCCTATCCGCTGCCTCCGTGCACTACAGTCTTCTACACCACTTCAACGTTATTTTATATCTATGTGACTGTTTACTCATTGCTATCCGCTGCCTCCGTGCACTCCAGCTTTTACCTCACTCACCTGCTTCTCATCAAGTCTGTTTGCTGATTTCTATCCGCTGCCTCCGTGCACTACAGTCTCCTGCTTGCAACTCGCCTGTGTTCAACATCGTGACTGCCAGCTGACTACTATCCGCTGCCTCTGTGCACTACAGTCTCCTGCTTGCAACTCGCCTGTGTTCAACATCGTGACTGCCAGCTGACTACTATCCGCTGCCTCTGTGCACTACAGTCTCCTGCTTGCAACTCGCCTGTGTTCAACATCGTGACTGCCAGCTGACTGCTATCCGCTGCCTCTGTGCACTGCAGTCTCCTGCTTGCAACTCGCCTGTGTTCAACATCGTGACTGCCAGCTGATTACTATCCGCTGCCTCCGTGCACTACACTCTCATCTCATCTTTGCTGTGTCTTCCTCGAGACTGCCGCTTTTCATTACCATCTGCTACACTTCGTGATCTACAGCTCCTGCCCTGCGCTGCACTCCTGTTTCCCATCGCTGTTGGTTCCTGTGGTTGCTACTGGTTACCTCCGTGTGCCGCTGAGTCCTGCCGCTGTGGTCAGCGCTATCGTCCATCTCCTGCTGATCCACTCTCCACGCCTTCACGTGTTCCACTGGCCTCTACCCTCCTGTCAGCATTGGATTTGTATCTCTTCTACTACCCTCTGCTGGATCATCTCCATTCTCCTGGGTTTCCTATGAGTCCAGTTCCACGTGTTGCTGACTCCTGTGGATTCGTGTCCCTGTCGGTCTACTCACCTGTGCGCTGCACCTGCTAGACCGCTGCTTCTCCTATCCAGGGACTTCCTATCCAGTCGGCCTCCAGCCGCTCAGGTACCGCTGCAATCCCATCTGACTGCTACTGCTGAACCACGGTATGCATACTTCTCATTGACTGTGCTGTGTATTGCATATCTTGCTGGACTGTGTTTGGTTCTCTCTGGAGTCTGCTATCCGCTGAGTCTATTGCCATCATTGACTGTGTTAGCATTGTGCTGGACTACTTCAAGAGACTTTCTAGATTGCAGACCTGATCAGTCATTTACATATATATATACCTATATTGTGCATATTACTGTGGATCGTGTATAAGGTGCCTGTGTATATCCTGTGTTGCAGTCTTCCCCCGTGCACCTCCTCACATATATATGCAGTGGTACAACTTGCTGATGTCAGACCACTGATCCCTGTTTCCGGTATCACCTGTTCCATTATCCTCTCACATAGCAGTGGTACAACTTGCTACCGCAGACCACTGACTACCTGGATACCTCCACTTGGATTCCATTCCTTCACTCAGACAGCGGTACAACTTGCTACCCGCAGACCGCTGACTCTCATCACCTCCTTGTTTCTGTTGGACATTCCTCCTCACGGTAGCAGTGGTACAACTTGCTATCGCAGACCACTGACTACCTTCACGTGTCCTTGTCCATACAGTTCCTTGTGTATCATTACCTCAGTATTACCAGTGTTGCTAGTCATAGACTTTCCTGAGCATCTCATCGGTCATCATTTCATGTTCCGTGATCACCCAGCTACCAGAGTACCCTATTACCATCTACATTGCTCTGGTAAGCCTACCATCTGGTGATCCCTGGGTAAAGACTCCTAGTGCCCGTGACAGTAAGATCAGGCCATGACAGACCCAGATGTGGAACCTACCGCCAAAGAGATGCTGCAACATCTGGTTAGCCGTGTGGAGCAACAGGATGCCCGCCAACAGCTGTTACTTCAGTGTTATCAGTCATTAACCTCCCAAGGAACATCTGGACAGACTGTGACAGCTACTACTGAAGCTCCTGTGCTTTCCTCCGTTTCCCCATTGCCATCCCAGGTGTCTATAGCTTCCACGCTTCACCTGCCTACTCCGTCAAAGTACGATGGAGACCCCAAAACTTGTAGGGGTTTCCTTAACCAATGTTCAGTCCATTTTGAGCTCCAACCTCAAAATTTTTCTACCCATCGTTCCAGAGTGGCCTATCTTATCTCTTTGTTTTCAGGACAAGCCCTGGCTTGGGCCTCCCCTCTGTGGGAGAGGAACGATCCAATATTACAAGATAGTGCCAAATTCATTTCTACATTCCGAAGTGTGTTCGATGAACCAGGTCGTGTGACCTCCGCTGCTTCCAGCATCCTCCGTCTGCGACAAGGATCTCATACTGTAGGCCAGTACGTCATTCAATTTAGGATCTTAGCCTCTGAACTTCAGTGGAACACTGAAGCCCTAGTTGCCGCCTTCTGGCAGGGGCTTTCCGATAAAATTAAAGATGCACTGACTACCCAAGAGCTTCCTTCGTCACTTGAAGATTTGATCTCTCTATGCCATCGTGTTGATATGAGATTTCGTGAAAGAGAGGCTGAGAAAACGACTTCTGCTAAAGCACCTTTTCGCTCTAACCCTCAATTTCGTCCAGTGTCACCCGCTGTGATTCCCATGGAGATTGGACGTTCCAAGTTATCTTCTGAGGAGAGGAAACGAAGAGTCAAGAATAGACTCTGTATCTATTGTGCTGATTCCACTCATGTCCTCAGCTCCTGCCCTAAGAGATCGGGAAATGCCAGGCCCTAACTAGTTCTGGAGAGGTGAAGTTAGGGTCCCTGGAGTCCTCTCCATCGTCTATGAAATCTAAAGTCTGCGCTTTTGATGTGACTATTTCCTTTGCTACCAAGACCTTTGAGTCACAGGCATTGATTGATTCCGGAGCAGCAGGAAATTTTATTTCCAAATCGTTAGTTAATCAATGGTCTCTACCAATGATTACCTTAAAAACTCCCATTACTGTGACGGCTATCGATGGATCACGTCTCATCAACGGTCTCATCACCCAGAGTACGTCTCCAGTAACCCTTCAGATTGGTGCTCTGCATCATGAAGAGATATCGTTTTTAATTCTTCCTGTTACGACAAGTCCGATTGTTCTAGGCCTTCCATGGCTTCAGTGTCACTCTCCCCAGATTGACTGGCGCACCCCTCAAGTCACGTCTTGGGGGCCTGAATGTCACCATCATTGCCTTTCCCAAGTCATTCCTCTCAAGGTACAGCAAGCTTCCATTTCAGCTATTTCACCGGGACTCCCTCCTCAATATGCTTCATTTACCGATGTTTTTGATAAAGCTCAGTCTGAACGTCTTCCTCCTCATCGTTCTTGGGATTGTCCGATTGATCTTCTTCCTGGCAAGACTCCTCCCAGAGGCCGGGTCTATCCACTCTCGTTACCTGAAACTCAAGCTACATCTGAATATATACGGGAGAACCTCCAGCGTGGGTTCATTCGACCTTCCACCTCGCCCGCTGGAGCTGGGTTCTTCTTTGTCAAAAAGAAGGATGGATCATTACGCCCTTGTATAGATTTTCGTGGACTCAATGCCATTACTATCAAGAACCGGTATCCCATTCCGTTGATCACTGAGCTATTTGACCGCATCAAGGGAGCCCGTATTTTTACTAAGTTGGATCTTCGTGGTGCTTACAATTTAATCAGAATCCGTTCCGGTGACGAATGGAAGACGGCGTTTAACACCAGAGACGGGCATTACGAATATCTGGTAATGCCTTTCGGGCTATGTAATGCCCCCGCTGTTTTTCAGGGCTTCATTAATGAGATTTTTCGGGACTTATTATATGTATGTGTCGTCGTCTACCTGGACGACATATTGATTTTTTCACAGGACCTGCCTTCTCACCACCAACATGTGGCAGAAGTCCTCTCCAGGCTACGGAAAAATTCATTGTTCTGTAAATTAGAAAAATGTTCATTCGAATTACCCCAGATTCCATTCTTGGGGTATATTGTTTCCGGAGTTGGTCTAAAGATGGATCCTGACAAAGTAAATGCTGTACTACATTGGCCCCAGCCAAATACTCTTCGTGCCATCCAGCGTTTTTTAGGTTTTGCCAATTACTATAGACGCTTCATTCAAGATTTTTCTTCCATTGCATCTCCTATTGTGGCCCTGACTCGTAAAGGGGCTAATCCTAAGCAATGGTCTACTGAGGCTATTCAAGCCTTTCAAACATTAAAAGAGTCCTTCTCTTCGGCTCCAATCCTTCGTCAGCCTGATGTGACACTCCCTTTTTTCCTAGAAGTAGATGCCTCTAATGTGGGCTTAGGAGCTATTCTCTCCCAACGCTCGGAACAGCAAAAATTCCACCCTTGTGCCTTCTATTCTCGGGGTCTCCTACCCGCAGAGAAGAATTATACCATCGGAGACAAGGAATTACTGGCTATCAAAGCCGCATTAGAGGAATGGAGATACTTGTTGGAGGGAGCTCGCCATCCGGTGACGATCTTCACGGATCATAAGAACTTGTCATATCTCCAGTCTGCCCAATGCTTGAACCCTCGTCAAGCAAGATGGTCTCTTTTCTTTTCCCGTTTTGAATTAATAATTACCTTCAAACCAGCTGCCAAGAACAAAAAAGCTGATGCCTTATCTAGAGCCTTTGCTACGTCCTCTGATATAGAAGAGGTTTCCAACCATACCATTCTAGACCCCAAATGTATCTCACTGGCTGCTTCATCCACCAAAACGCTACCATTTGGGAAGACCCTCGTGCCTTCTACTCTAAGGAGGAAAATCCTTTCGTGGTTCCATGCCTCTCGTTTTTCTGGACACGCCGGTGAACACAAGACTTTTGAGATCCTCTCTCGAAGTTACTGGTGGCCTTCAATGAGGAGAGACGTCAAAGAGTTCATTGCTTCCTGTGAATTATGTTCGCAATTCAAATCCTCCCGCAGAACCCCAGCAGGGTTGCTGCGACCACTACCCATTCCGTCCAAACCATGGACCCATATTAGTATGGATTTCGTTACTGACTTACCACCTAGTAAGAACCATAACACTATTTGGGTGGTAGTGGACAGATTTTCGAAGATGGCTCATTTCATCCCTCTGTCTGGTTTGCCTTCCTCGTCTATCCTGGCTGAACATTTCATTAAAGAGATCTTCCGTATCCATGGATGTCCATCTGAGATTGTGTCTGATAGAGGAGTACAATTCGTGTCCAGATTCTGGCGAGCCCTTTGTAAAACCTTGGGCATACGATTAGCACTCTCATCTTCTTACCATCCACAATCCAATGGACAAACCGAACGTGTCAATCAAGATCTTGAGACTTTTATAAGGATATTTTCATCAGCCAATCAAGACAACTGGGTAGAGTTACTCCCTTGGGCTGAGTTCGCCCATAACAACATGTACCATGAGTCATCATCCAAAACTCCATTCTTTGTGGTTTACGGTCACCATCCGTCTTTTCCGGAATTTCCTGCCCTCCCGCCCACCCAAGTTCCTGCGGTGGAGACTGTTTGTCAGACCTTTAAAAATATCTGGTCTCAGGTTAGAACCTGTTTAAAGAAGACATCTGTCAAATATAAATCTTTCGCTGATAAGAAGAGGCGGGCTATTCCACCACTAAAAATTGGAGATCGTGTCTGGTTATCCACAAAAAATATTCGTTTGAAGGTTCCATCCATGAAATTCGCCCCTCGTTTTATTGGTCCATATAGGATCATTCAAGTTATCAATCCAGTATGTGTGAAACTCCTTCTTCCTAAGAGTCTTCGGATTTCTAATGCCTTCCATGTATCTTTGCTCAAACCTCTTATTATCAACCGTTTTTCAACTCCTCCCTCAGCTCCGCAGCCAGTTCAAGTCCATCAGGAGGAGGATTTTGAGATTACCGAGGTACTAGATGCAAAAATTTCGCGAGGAGTCCTCCACTTCCTCGTTCATTGGAAGGGCTTTGGTCCTGAGGAGCGCTCTTGGATCAAAGCTGAAGATCTTAATGCTCCTGCCCTTTTGAAGAAGTTTTACTCCAAAAATCCGGACAAGCCCGGTTCCAGGCGTTCTGTGCCCACCTTTAAAAGGGGGGGTACTGTCACTCACCGGACCGTGAGTGCCTCTTCCCGGACATTTAGGAACCGTGGCCGTCCACCATCCTGAGGGTCTGCGCATGCGCAGCCCTTTTCTATACTTCAGTGTATACCCCTTTAACTTAATTGGCAGATCAGGCAACCTCCCTATATTAAGCACCTGTGGTCACTACCACGTTGCCTGATCTTGGAGTCTCATTCCTCATGAGTCTCTGAAGGTGTTCCTGTATTACTCGTGTATTCAGTGCTGCTGATTCCTGTGGTTTCCAAACCACTTCTACTACTGTGGTTCCATACCACTTCTACCATCAACTGTGTCATCATGACTGTTTGCTGATTCCTATCCGCTGCCTCCGTGCACTACAGTCTTCTACACCACTTCAACGTTATTTTATATCTATGTGACTGTTTACTCATTGCTATCCGCTGCCTCCGTGCACTCCAGCTTTTACCTCACTCACCTGCTTCTCATCAAGTCTGTTTGCTGATTTCTATCCGCTGCCTCCGTGCACTACAGTCTCCTGCTTGCAACTCGCCTGTGTTCAACATCGTGACTGCCAGCTGACTACTATCCGCTGCCTCTGTGCACTACAGTCTCCTGCTTGCAACTCGCCTGTGTTCAACATCGTGACTGCCAGCTGACTACTATCCGCTGCCTCTGTGCACTACAGTCTCCTGCTTGCAACTCGCCTGTGTTCAACATCGTGACTGCCAGCTGACTGCTATCCGCTGCCTCTGTGCACTGCAGTCTCCTGCTTGCAACTCGCCTGTGTTCAACATCGTGACTGCCAGCTGATTACTATCCGCTGCCTCCGTGCACTACACTCTCATCTCATCTTTGCTGTGTCTTCCTCGAGACTGCCGCTTTTCATTACCATCTGCTACACTTCGTGATCTACAGCTCCTGCCCTGCGCTGCACTCCTGTTTCCCATCGCTGTTGGTTCCTGTGGTTGCTACTGGTTACCTCCGTGTGCCGCTGAGTCCTGCCGCTGTGGTCAGCGCTATCGTCCATCTCCTGCTGATCCACTCTCCACGCCTTCACGTGTTCCACTGGCCTCTACCCTCCTGTCAGCATTGGATTTGTATCTCTTCTACTACCCTCTGCTGGATCATCTCCATTCTCCTGGGTTTCCTATGAGTCCAGTTCCACGTGTTGCTGACTCCTGTGGATTCGTGTCCCTGTCGGTCTACTCACCTGTGCGCTGCACCTGCTAGACCGCTGCTTCTCCTATCCAGGGACTTCCTATCCAGTCGGCCTCCAGCCGCTCAGGTACCGCTGCAATCCCATCTGACTGCTACTGCTGAACCACGGTATGCATACTTCTCATTGACTGTGCTGTGTATTGCATATCTTGCTGGACTGTGTTTGGTTCTCTCTGGAGTCTGCTATCCGCTGAGTCTATTGCCATCATTGACTGTGTTAGCATTGTGCTGGACTACTTCAAGAGACTTTCTAGATTGCAGACCTGATCAGTCATTTACATATATATATACCTATATTGTGCATATTACTGTGGATCGTGTATAAGGTGCCTGTGTATATCCTGTGTTGCAGTCTTCCCCCGTGCACCTCCTCACATATATATGCAGTGGTACAACTTGCTGATGTCAGACCACTGATCCCTGTTTCCGGTATCACCTGTTCCATTATCCTCTCACATAGCAGTGGTACAACTTGCTACCGCAGACCACTGACTACCTGGATACCTCCACTTGGATTCCATTCCTTCACTCAGACAGCGGTACAACTTGCTACCCGCAGACCGCTGACTCTCATCACCTCCTTGTTTCTGTTGGACATTCCTCCTCACGGTAGCAGTGGTACAACTTGCTATCGCAGACCACTGACTACCTTCACGTGTCCTTGTCCATACAGTTCCTTGTGTATCATTACCTCAGTATTACCAGTGTTGCTAGTCATAGACTTTCCTGAGCATCTCATCGGTCATCATTTCATGTTCCGTGATCACCCAGCTACCAGAGTACCCTATTACCATCTACATTGCTCTGGTAAGCCTACCATCTGGTGATCCCTGGGTAAAGACTCCTAGTGCCCGTGACAGTTATATTCTGAAAAAGCTAAAGCATGGAGGAGCCGGGAGCCCGATCCGCCAAGTCCCAAAGCTGATCTTGGACATTTTGGGCATGGAAAGAAATTGTCTCTGCCACAACGAGTCTCTGAAATATTGGAGCAGCAGAAAGAGGTCGCCCAGAGAAGCGGTGAGACGTCCAGAACAGGCACATAAGAGGATTGAAGGCATGTCATTCACATCATCAACGTGTTCAGCCACGGGGAGATGCCGAGTTTGTGAGGCCAGCGGTTCATTCCCTGTGAGGTTGGCTGCATGCGCTACTCTCTGCAAAACGGCATAATGGACTCTTTCCACGACTTCATCGATCCCGGAGAGCTGCCGCTCGGCTTCCGCTATCACTGCCCGCCACACACCAGATCCCGGTGTCTGGATTTGAGCTGGCAAACAAGGATTATCACAACCTGTTCCATTCCCTCTGCGAATTTGTCTGTCCCACTGCTGCCTTGTGGACACCGGTGTATCGCAAGAACAATGATATATACAGCGTAAAATGGTGTCTTCAGTGGCTGGCGGACAAACCTGGAATCAAAAATGATTTTCAATTGTTGGATATAGAGAGTTTAATCATCGCATTCTACAAAAACAAACCGGAGGAGGAGCCTTCCACATCCAGCGTCCATCGCCTCTTCGATGTCCTTCACTGGGATTACGCCAACAACACCAGGTGCAAGTGGCACGAGGACAATGACATGTGGTGCTGTGCGCTTGCCAGCTGCAGGAAAATAACTTACTGTATCGGCTTCTGTTTATGACATAGTCCTTACACCGGCTCACTTACCTAACCTCCAGCCCAAAGGCAACCAGACGTCCATCATTGCGAAGACCATCGTCCGTGATGCCAAAGGATATCAGAAAAATATGGATCATCAACGTCTCAGTGACCGTTTCACTTCTGCAGGTTCAGAACATGAGAGCATTACTTCAAGGATGGGCGGACTGACTCCAAATCCTCCCGCAAGGGTCCTGGAAGAGGAATACTCAGATTGTTGGAGGATTTTCCTGCTTCCTTCACTACCAATGGATGATTGTTTCACCACAAGTATCTACTCTCTGCTGGTTTAAAATGTTCATATGGAGAGAATACAAATAATTGGACATGTCGCTGTGATTTGTTATTTGGCAAATTTTTCTTATGGGTGAAGTCAGCCTAACTTTTCTTTATTCAGAGGCCTTGTTTTGCATTTTGTGTATGTATGTTATAACACACAATCAAAGGTATTTTTGATTCAGCGATCCACACCTGAAATTAAAGCTTTATAGCCCGTGTTGCTGTGTGTGTGTGTGTGTGTGTGTGTGTGTGTGTGTGTGTGTGTGTGTACACACAGCCTGTCTGACTTCTGTTATGTTCATTGCATATTCCTTTGAAAGGACAGGAGAGATAATAAGAGAGCTGGGGGTGTATTTGCTGGACTGCAGGTTTGGGAAGGTGGAGATGTTGCCTATAGCAACCAATCAGATTCTAGCTGTCATTTTGTAGAATGTACTAAATAAAGCATAGGTACAATCTGGTTGCTGTGAGCAACATCTCCACTTTTTCGAGCCCACAGTTTAGTAAATATCCCCCTGGCTTGTAGCAGGGGTACAAACAATGGGTTGTAACTTCAGTATATGATGCATTCTGACCCATTCTTCCATTCCATTCTTGATAACATTTTTGCTTCTAATTGTTGGGCTCCATCCGCCCAGTACTGTAACCTCCCATAGCTTTAGTAAACATATGTCAGTGACTTCATGAATGAGGGGGATGTCCTGCCCTGGACCTATGTACAGTACTAAAGGTGTCCGCCATGACCAACTAAAAGTTTATTGCTAACATTTCCCTAAAACTATTGATCTCAGTGGCCTTAATTCTGCACTTACTAAATGTTTTCTCTTGTCCCCGGCTTATCGGGCATTGCCGGTAAAGTTCCGCGTAGGGCTGCGATCAACGTGTAAGCGGTTCATTTACATACAGACAAGGCTTTTATAAAGGACTTTTTGGTTACAATTCTTCAATCATCTTACACAGGACGTAAAATGAAAGAGTTGACCGTTTACGTGTGGTCACTGTACGCATTTTGGATATTCCTTCCAGGCAGTGACGTTACTGTCCATTAATGTCCATACGGCATTTCAGCAATGTACACTTTTTTTTTTTTTATATATAAATTGTCTGTTGAAAGTTTGCCATTATTATTATTATTATTATTAATTTTTATTTATAGGGCGCCACAAGGTGTCTGTGGCGCCGTACAGGGACAAAACGAATTACAATACAAGGTGAGACAGCACAGTACAGTAAACAGTAAGCACAGTAACTCAGTAAGCTCAATGCACAGCTAGAGAGGGTGGGGAAAGGGGGAGGGAGGATCGGCAAACAACGGAGACCAAGAAGGAGGGCGCGGAAGACAGTGAGACCCCCAGAGGGGACGGGGGGAGGAGGGTCGTCGAGGAGGAGGGCAAAGTAGCTGGAGAGCAGAGTTAGAAGTGGTGGAAATAGGAGGAGAGATGGCCCTGCTCAGAGGAGCGTACAATCTAAGGGAAGGGGTGGACAGACAAAGAGACGCAGGGGAGAGAGGGAGAATCAAAATAAACCAAAGTTTTGTTTTGCCCACTCTCTCAAAAAAAAACTAGGTGTGGGGAACAGTTGATACTTAAGGTAGCAGAAAAAACTATTGTAGCTGCTGGTGAGTAAAGTACCTGTGGCTATTCTTAGCTATCAGCATTATTTCTGTGCAGCATCTGTATGCATCTACCTATTTGCATTTGTTTGATTTAGAGTTGGATGCCAATGCTTCAAAATGTTGCAATTTTTGTAAATTTTGCAAAATGTGCAGCACTGCTCATATGCCCAAATTGCAACATTATTTTAAGATGAGTTTATCTACTTCCTGCAGCCTGTTGCACTTCAAGAGGCAGATAAGGGGCATTCAGGTGCAAATACATTATAGTATAGTAAGGGGCATTAATTAGATGCACGTTAAGCAGCCCTTCCCCTTGAGATGGATCTTATTTTGACATACACTTATCTTTGAAATATGTCCCTTACTAAGAGCATGTTCATCGGCTACACACGATGGGTGCAAATTTTTGCAATGAATATATATATATATATATATATATATATATAGATAGATAGATAGATAGATAGATATGTGTGTATTAAAAAAAATTACATTATTTATATTATTATATTGGCTCACTATCTAATTAAAAGTGAAGCAATGATGTTTTTTTCTCGTGACGTTAATATTTCCTGATGGGGGACACCATTTAAACTACATACTTGTGACACTACAAGTTTTCATGTGCATGCTGACACTTGTAGTGCCACAAGTTTCCCCATCAGCAAATATTAAGTGCTGCCACATCTTAAAAATATAAATATCTCCTCCCCCGGTGATGAAATATTAAACCACTGTATTATAATAAAAAAAAAAATATAAAAAATCCCTTGCATATAATCATTAATTAAATATGGCCCACTAAATTATTCATAAATATTTTGACCCCCGTGAGAAAATTAATAATCATTTTTGCCCCTCTACAACAAAAAACATGCTTTCTTTAAACTTCTGTTGTGCCTCCTGTTATATTAACATTGACCAGATAGCTCAATTTAGCTGAAACAACATGCTTTTATTTCTGTTCAATCTCGGGCAAGTTTCAGTTTCTGTTGATACTCGGGTGAGTTTGTGTTTAATCTCCAGTGAGTTTGACTACACAACGGGAGAGATAAGTGTTTTAAAATCAACAGAAATTGCAAGAGATTGGATGCTGGAAAGTCAAAATCACTGATTAATACATATGGAGAATTTGCACATAAAATTGCCGGTTATCTCTCGTGATTTGCTGCGATTTTAAATCGCTGACAAAAATCGCAGCTTGACACATTTACCCCTTAATTCTCTGTTCCCAAACGTCACCCTTTCCTTCCGATTGCAGCAACGTGGGTGCAATTATTAAATCAATATAAAAAGACGACACCTATCTCATCAATTATTTAATTCAGGCCAGACTATTGCAATTGGAAAATAAATTGGTAAATCTGGGTGTTCAGGAAACAAACACAGGCACTTGGGTATTGATTATGTGATATGGTCAGGTGAACTCAGAAGAGATACCAAGGGGTATATTTACTAAACTGCGGGTTTGAAAAAGTGTAGATGTTGCCTATAGCAACCAGATTCTAGCTGTCATTCTGTAGAATTTACTAAATAAATGATAATTCAAATCTGATTGGTTGCTATAGGCAACATCTACACTTTTCAAACACACAGTTTAGTAAATA
The DNA here is from genome assembly GCF_038048845.1 of Mixophyes fleayi. Classification (NCBI taxonomy): domain Eukaryota; kingdom Metazoa; phylum Chordata; class Amphibia; order Anura; family Limnodynastidae; genus Mixophyes; species Mixophyes fleayi. The sequence continues at coordinate 19,992,013 of NC_134409.1, read as the reverse complement.
TACCGCCAAGTGTGAAAAGTTGTTCTGTGTCTTAATGTTGTTGTACTGTCTCTTTGCTATTATCAGTGCCTCTAATTCCCATAAGATATATACCTACAAGCTGAAAATGACAACAATTAATTGCCTAGAGAAGTCTAATCTCTATGAGAGACAACCTGCAAGTTTCACACACAGCTAAATGTATTGTAAACTGTTAGATTGTGTTATCTGACTAATTGTTTTAATTGTACTTTAATTATCTAACTGCACCTCTCACCTTTTACTTTGGATCTTGCCACTGTAAGTAAAAGCATTGTTGGGAGAATGATTAGTCTAATGACTGCTTCCAATAATACCAATACAATGACGTCCTATCTAATCAGCTTCTCAGACCTGCATGCCCCTGGTAAACCGATCAATAACACCCTTGGATCTACTATGATTTCTAAACAGCGAAACCTGGTTGAAAAAAATCGATTGAGTTTTGTGTCTTTCAAACATTCAAAGAGAGATTATCAGACACAGAGAAAAGGGGATTTCAAAGTGATTAAATAAGGTTAAACAGAATTACAAAGTTTCCAGGGAATGTCTATTCATCGTCAAATCTTAATGAGTTCACATCAAATGATTTTCAATAGTCTGTGAAATAGGAGATGTCATTCGTCTGATATTGTCAACTATTAACTTTATCAGATAATAGTAGTTATCAGTATGGCTAAATAGGTATCACCTGTAACAATTTGCTTCGATAGTAGTAGTTAAAAAAAACAGTGGTTGAAACAACTTTTCATTAGCTGCAACCTTAATAAATAAAAAATACATACGATCAATGACCTTTAAAATAATGAATCTGATATTGTTGTGTTAACACTAGAAATGTTATGGGAAAACAAGTTCATATATCTCAGATATTTGATTTAGTAAACAAGAAATTCAAGAATTAATAAGGTGTACAGGATAGCAGAATTGTTGAAAATATTTAACAGATTTGGTTAATAAATATTTGAAGACTGCAGATGTACACATGGAAGCAGTAGTGTAACTGGGGGTGTATTCAGTGGTACACCATACCGCCAGGGTAGAAGGGGTGTATGGGTGGAGTGGGCGGGGCTTCATGAATCGCATCATTTTGGCCCCGCCTCAGTGATGTAATGCCTGTTTTGGGTCTTTTTACAGTAATAAAAAGAAGCAAAACAGGCATTACATTACTGGGGGCAGGACCAAAATGACGCAATCCTGAAGCCCCGCCCACTCCACCCATACATGCCGGGTCTAATCTGCAGATCCGGAGAATTGCCAGCTCTTTCTGAATTCCGGGAGACCTACCGTGAATTCGGGAGTCTCCTGGACATTCCGGGAGAGTTGACATATATTAGAATACATTATTCTTGTATGTTCAGCTTAAGTGATAATTTTATTTCAATGAACACCCTATAAAAGGGTCTTTAGGCGGTATATTGTGAGGTTTACCCCAGTGGCCCTATTTCATCACCAGTGACATGTATTATTACACTGCACAATACTAAAACATCTGAAACAAGCACTGGTCGGGGGTGAACAGATGCTCTGGCACATATAGAATATTACAAGTTTTATATTCCTGGTGGCAAGGGCTGGTACTGCACCTTCATCAACACAAAACAGTTCTTACTGAAGCCTGAAATGATCTTGGTATATGTTTTGTTTTCAATTACATGATATAATAACCATGGTATATTGTTTCCCTTACTGTAATGGATTTCCAAGACAATATAAAAGAACAAAGCTGCAGACCCATTACCTTTATACAGGTCATGGGTATCCAAGGTAACTTCTAATATCTTTCATAATTTACAGTAGGGGTGGATTATTTCTCATAGTACAGAAGTTCTCCTAATGACTACTGTAATTACATCAGAGCCACAGTTTGAGACGATATTATATGCAGTATATATATATATATATATATATATATTTATAATGTATATATATATATATAATATATTATTATTACTTGTGTAGTATCTTTAAATAACTGCGTCTCTAATTGTTAGGAATGTTGAGTGATGCTTAGTCAGTGTCCGACGTGACATAATGTCCCAGAAGACAACAGCACACAGCACGTTACGTGTGAGAAGTGTGAGCATTGTGCATTGGAATCTCGGGATGGAGGGCTGCAGGGTAGGGACGGATTGAATAAACAGCTTATCTTCTCGTGAGGAGTTTCAGACACAGACCTCAAAGCCAAACTCTGAACACGGCTTCAGCCAATTATGTTTTTATAGGGAAAAAATGTACAGGAAACATAGGCAATAAAAAAATATGAATTGATGTCCAAAATATAATACACAAGACAGGTTTGATATTGGATACATGTCAAAAAGCAAAGCAAAGGCTCTGCGATTGCCCAATAAACCGTCCAGTACCATAAGCATCCCATGAGCACAGGGTAGGGAATGCTTATGGTTTCCATTCCTGTAACAGATACGAAGCTGGTTCATCTCATAACTATTGGATTAGTTCCCGTGAGACGCCCCACAATACAAGATCCATGGTGAGGAAAGTACAAACTGTACGCCAGCATTTCTAATGGTTATTGAATAAAGAATTGTATTAATAGAATATAAAACCAGTGCAAATGTGTTCTTCGCAGGATAACTATACTCAAAATGAATTTTTCACATGTTAGACCTTCAAAAATAAATGAAATCATCAGTCCTCACCTATATAGCAGAGATAGTCTTAATGTATTTACAATTTTACTAGCTATCCCTGCACCAAAGAGCTTACAGTCTGATTCTGTAAATAGCTTTATTGACACAATGCCATTTATATAACATCACTATAATGATTCTAGAATAGCATACATTTTCACACAGCCTCTATTGCACCTGGTAACTAAGGGGTAGATTTATCAAGCCTAAAAAAGGAAAAGTGGAGGTGTTGCCCATAGCAACCAATCAGATTCTAGCTATCATTCATCTAGTACATTCTAGAAAATGATAGCTAGATCCTGATTGGTTGCTGTGGGCAACACCTCCACTTTTCCTTTTTAGGTTTCATAAATCTACCCCTATTTTTACTTCTTCAGACACAAGTAGAGAGCTAATCTAAGGTCACTGGGGACATGAGGACACAGGCACGTCCAGGCTGGCAGAATTTGGTACCCTAGGCCATCTAACACTGCAATAATGGCTGCCAGTTAGACCTAATTGGCTGACAAGTATTGTGCAGTGCTACCAGTCACTTATAGTCAGCATTTTTAAATGATATGTGGAAATTCAGTTGAACGATGACCACTTTATGCTGTGTGTGCGTTCATTGTTCGGCCACATTAATTGTGCAGGAGTGGATCCGGGTTTTTCAATCCGGGTCTCACTGAAACCTACTCAAGAGTTAAAGAAAAAAAAAAATCATCATCACAAGAGGAGCCAATCAAAGCTCCTCTTGTGATGTTGCTAGGGAGACCAGGGCAGATCCGGGTTCAGTGTGAACCCGGGCGACCTGGAAATTTGTTGGTGGGAGGCTCTGTCACCCGGCAAAATTCTGGCTGCAATGTGAAGGTGGTACAAGAAATCTGTAGATGTGTCATGGAACACTAGAAATGTCTTTACAAATAGGAGCTTAAATATTTGTTCCATTTTGTGCCAAAATGTTGCATGGGATTTTGGGTAATAACACTTCACTATTGGTGTAATTATTCTGACACACTAGACATGACCAGTAAAAAGACATGGGGTGATAGGAATTTTAAGGGGAGCCGGCACCCACTACAGGCTTTTGGACATACACGCATATACACAGACTTCCCCCACTGTTTTTCACACAACATTCCTGAATGGAAAAATTGGACCCATTACGTCCAACTGGCCCAGATCACACACCTTTTCCTGTCTGTACCCAATAAACAAGTCCCGCCTCATTGTTTGACATTACTATTTTTGGAGCAGTGAATTGTCAGTGAACATGGGACTGAGCTAGATACAGCGAGGTAATGCCTGACATAGCAAAAGCCAAGGGCCACTGTAGGTTCTTGATAAAAATGGCCCCACGTGTCACTAGTTAAAGACTTTTTAGTAATATTCCCTTACATACTAGAACCTCTGCTAAAACTATTTCCACATAGAAGTTGTCTATACATTGCCAAGTATGACTGCAGCTAAATATATTTTTTGTATGAGGCTTGGAAATATCAAGAGGAATGTTATGGCAAACAAGTCTAACTCTAAAAGATTTTTCATTGGATTTAAAGGCCTCCACCCAAACACAATTTCAACTAAATGCAGTAAACATTTGGGGTTCTTTTTGATATATCATTGAGTGTGAGTGGTGGGATCCAACGTTTTTTTAAAAAAACAACTCTCTGGAGCCGAGGAAGACTTAACTTCAGTACCCTCTTCCCAGCCATAGGACATTTTCAGGGGAGTCGGTTGTGATATGTTGTTTGAGTTGAGTTCAAGTTCATAGTGAAGCCATCAAGAGAGCCTAGTGGTCAACCGGATCTATGAGCCTGCATGTGGTAGTGTGGACAATGAGAGAACGACAGTCAAGAGTTGCACTGGCCAAAATTCCATGTGGGAGAATAGCAAGAGCCATGCGGCGCTGCAGAGACATTCAGTGGATTTGCTGATACTGCGCCAAGCCAGGGGGTGTTGATTCAACCTGGTTAGAAAATAGAGATGGTGAGAACAGGACACCAAAACTTATTGATAGAGCCCATAATCTGTAAGTTGTGGGATACCTGTGTCTAGTATCTAGTAAGTGGGTTCCAGGGCAAGTAAGACGAAGAGAGCTGATGTTTAAAGATCAGAGCAGCTGTTGAGGAGCTGACCATGTAGAAGTTCAGATAGAGACTGACAGCTCCCAGGGTGAGTGAGCGTCAGCTCTTGTGCAGGACTTGTGGACACTGTCAACTATTTATTGCAACAACTAAGTGTGTACTGGAGAAGATCAGTAAAGGAGTGAGCTTTATCAAGGTGCGCCCCTTTATAGTATCGCCTGATGTTAACCTGTGATGTCCAACAGCTGCTTTGTAAACTTTCACGTACAAGGGCTCTTGTTACCCCCTTCACCCACAGTCTGAGGATGCAACAAAGACTGATCTTTCATGGAGAGACTTGAGCAAGAGGTTGGCACAACTAAGCAGCCACATCACACGCTGGTCTAGTAATTGAGTCATTTTCGCTTGACTGGAACAAATTAATCTAATTTCAAATTATCACCTTCAGACACTTTTATTTAATATTTCTAAATTGAAAGTCAGAACAAAATTATTCACTTACTGGTCAGCCCAAGGCACAGCCTAGTCTGGCCAACCACACTCTTATCTTACCACCACTATGCTCCCTACCCAATAAGCCATGGAGACAATAGGACTGTTGGAGGATATGCTTACACATTTATCTGATGGAGTAGCTAGCACAATATCACACTATTGGCTCAGATATCGGTGGATCTAGTGGATCAGTGATGTCACTGGTCCTAGGAATAGATAGGTGGAATTTTCATTAATATTCATCCAGTTCACAAATGGCTAGTTCCACAATGTGTAGTCGCCAGGTTCACTGAAAGTAATGTCAAACAAGTTAGTGACATGCATCTTGACAGCAATATAATAAAGCATTTATTTGGTATAGGGGCAATTATAAAAACTGGTGCACAGGAAAATAGAAGGTATAAGAAATGGTAAAAGCCCCTAGGAACCAGTGTAAAATTGGTCCCCAGACGTACAGAAGCATCACTGTGGTCTGTTTATCAAATATTTTCTAGTTCTGGAACCCCACTAGAGTTCTGTGCAGGAATTGCCTTCTGTAGCTGCTAGACAGTCCATGCTGGGGCTTCTGCAGTAATAAACAGAGGGAAAGATCTAAGCAGTCCAGAGAATGTGTGATATCTATGTGTAGCAGTGGTGCCCCCAATCCTTTGGGCCGTGGTGCAATTGCTACCAACAGTTCCTCACGGCTTTAAACAAAAGCGACCAATCAGATTCTAACTGTCATTTCTCTAGAACAGTTTGAAAAGTGAAGCAAGGTTCTGATTGGTTGCTATGAGTTACAACACATTTTTTCTGTGCTCTAGTTTTAAAAAATGTCCCCTACTGAACAAAAATCATTGGACATACCAACTGTCTCCCGTTAATGACTATGAGCCTTTATGTTGCTTAATCAGCTAGTGATAGTATTACCCAAAGACATTAAAGTTGAACTATGACATTCAATGTGTTGGAGTATAACAACAGCTACAGGCTAAGTATTACTTGAGTGGCTATATTGGAGGAACAGTAGGTTGCGCTGTGTAGTCTCCATTGTGATAGTCTGCTCTTTTTGTATATCTTGTAGTTAATCCTCTATGTGTGAGCTTATACGGGTTACAGTAAAGGATTTCACACAATCTTTCCCTGCATGTTGATGTTTGAACATAGAAGCATAATCTGTAACGCAATGACCAATATATCACATAGTATATATGACATGAACAATGCATCTCTCAGACGTGTGGAGTCACAGACAGATCATACTTACCAACTCTCCCGGAATGTCCAGGAGACTCCCAGATTCCGGGTAAGGTCTCCCGGACAACCGGGAGAGTATGGCAGCCTCCCGCATCTGCCCACCTAGTGAAGTGGGCAGAGTTAGATCCTAAATGCTGCGATTCTCAGGGAATCGTGGCCATCATGGCGCATTTTGCACAGCCCCACCCCCGAAACACCCACCTCCCCCGATAGCTCCAGGAAGCTGACTTTAGGAAGTCGGCAAGTATGAGAAAGTCTGAAAAACTTATAATGAGGGATATTTATGGCAGTGAATGCAACTTAAAAATGGTGTTATTGTCCATAGCAACCAATCACATTGTTCAAGTGTGGTTCTGAAAAAAATAAAATAAAATGTTTGATGTAAGCAACAACACCTTTTCCCTTTGCACACATTTTACTTATGTCCCCCATTGTCATAAAGATAAACTAGATGCCCCCCAGCCCAGCCAGCCCCTGGGTGGGCTTATCACTCTATGATTAATATGCTCCTTAGTGTCTATGTTAAATTCATGAGACTTGACTTTTATTCACGATGAACAGATTCTAGTAACTTGATTGGCTCATGAAGAAGATTAATCCCGCCCACATAATGGTTACCTCCACTGTATGGAAGTGACAGGTCCACTTTAAAGTAATCAATATGGTGATTATCAAATTACACCTCCCCGGTACTTGTTTAACCGACGGGTTTCTCACATCATTCCTAGTTTTTTTTTGTGGCTTTTCCGACTTGGGATTTTCAGCAGAGTCGGTCTGAAAAGTTTGTGGCTAGAAAAGATTTTAATTGCCACAAAGAATTTGAGTTAATCTTTTCCATGCATAAATATGGTATGAAACATCAACAACAAAGAGGGAAAAACATTTTAAATCATAGAAGCACTAAACATCAGACATTTGAAACAAAAACAAAGGAAATTTGACAATTCTGAAAAGTTTTGTCAGTGGTCAAAGAGACGCTAATTATGAAAGGGAGAATATTTGTGAATGTCTTTTTACAGGCGGATGTGGCATGACGCTGGGTTTATAAATATGTTGTTGAGGACTTAAGACTATCCAGGCAGTACCAAACTGTGTGATCCCTGTTATGACGATTTATTTGAGATCAATGTAATTTTCCATTTTATTAAAGCTGCAGAAAGCTCTGTTACGGATTCATTTCGTATGCAAAAATTTCTTCAAGGGCATGAAAATATGCTTTTATCTCAATGGTACGGACGTTTTGGGTGGTAACATTACAGTTGCATCAAATATCCTGCTCCCTTTGTCTCTGTAAACCTTGAGTATGGCTCCCATGTGTCCCTGTTTTTATGACAGTCCTGGTTTTAGTGCCTATAGTACTGGAATGCAGTCTCCAGAGATAGATTTATTAGAAACTCATAGAAAAAAAATGTGGAGTTGATACCCAAAGCCAAGAGTCGTAACAAGACATTTTAATGCTTTGGACAAGGCAGAACCCTGGTGCCCTCCCCCCCCCCCTTCCCTCCTTCCAATCTTGGTGGGAGTGATAGCAGTCAAGCTAAAAAGGGAATGTTCAACCCCCTGAGGGGGTGTCTAGCTCACTGAGTATGCCTCTATCTGCTACCAACAGTCTGAGTGTTAGCTTGTTGCTCCAGTACTGTACCCATGCTTGAACAGAGAAGACACATAAATTCAGCGGAGACCAACTATAATCATCATCAGTTATTTATATAGCGCTACTAATTCCGCAGCGCTGTACAGAGAACTCAATCACATCAGTCCCTGCCCTATAGGAGCTTACAATCTAAATTCCCTAACATCGAACATCGAAAACTGGTTAGAGAATAGGGAACAGAGAGTTGTGATAAATGGAACATTTTCTAATTGGTCAAAGGTCTTAAGTGGAGTTCCTCAAGGTTCCGTGCTGGGACCACTCCTTTTTAATATATTTATTAATGACCTTGGTGATGGTTTAGAGAGTAAAGTTTCTATTTTTGCAGATGACACTAAACTCTGTAAAGTAATAAAATCAGAGCAAGATGTAGCTTCTCTACAGAGGGACTTAAATAAACTGGAGGATTGGGCGGCTAAATGGAATATGAGGTTTAACACAGATAAATGTAAGGTTATGCATTCAGGGATCAAAAACAAGAACGCAATCTATAAATTAAATGGAATTAATTTGGGAGAATCTATAATGGAAAAGGATTTGGGAGTGCTCGTAGACAGTAGACTTAGCAATAGTGCTCAATGTCAAGCAGCAGCTGCAAGGGCAAACAAAGTATTGGCATGCATAAAAAGGGGCATAGATGCAAGGGAAGACAGTGTAATTTTGCCACTGTATAAATCATTGGTAAGACCTCATCTTGAATATGCAGTACAGTTCTGGGCACCACTCTATAAAAAAGATAATTTGGAACTAGAAAGGGTTCAGAGAAGGGCGACAAAATTGATAAAGGGTATGGAGTCATTAAGTTATGAGGAAAGGTTAGCCAGTTTAGGCATGTTTACTTTAGAAAAGAGGCGTCTAAGGGGAGATATGATTACTATGTACAAATACATTAGGGGTCAATACAGAGAGCTTTCATGGGAACTTTTTACCCCAAGGACCATACACAGGACACGTGGTCATCCCCTAAGGTTAGAGGAGAGGAAATTTCACAACCAGCAAAGGAAGGGGTTCTTTACAGTAAGGGCAGTCAAGATATGGAATTCATTGCCAGGGAAGGTTGTGATGGTAGATTCAATAGATATGTTTAAGAAAGGGTTAGACAAATTTTTAGCGGAAAGGTGTATCCAGGGATACGACCGTTAATTTAAAATAAAGGATAGTAGTGGATATAGGGTAAAAATTGGATTGCAATATTGAGTCTGGGGGGATTTTCAAAATTGAAACAGATGGGCGGTTGCCTACTCTGGATTAATTTCAAATATAAGTGCAGGATCGCAGGAGATCCAAAATAGGTTGAACTTGATGGACTGGTGTCTTTTTTCAACCTCATCAACTATGTAACATACAAACACACAGACAGACAGAGAGAGACTAGGGTCAATTTGTCAATTTGATAGCAGCCAATTAACCTACCAGTATGTTTTTGGAGTGTGGGAGGAAACCAGAGCACCTGGAGGAAACCCACGCAAACACAAGGAGAACATAAAAACTCCACACAGATAAGGCCATGGTGGAGAATCAAACTCATGACCCCACTGCTGTGAGGCAATAGTGCTAACCACTGAGTCACCACAACTTTGATAGCATTATATCACTAATGCTGGTGTTCCGGGTAGCACTATCTCACCATTGATAGGACACTCACTCGCATTAGAGCACTCAGATAAATCTACCCCCTGGTGAACCTTGAACAATTTTGGGCAGCCTGAACTTCTCCAGCTTTTTGAAACTACAAGTGTGATCATGCTGTCAGCATTTGGTTGACAAGGCACCATTAGACTTATAGTTTCACAACACTTGGAGAGCCACAGATTGGCATTCTAGTTGTTTAAAAACATGTTTCTGCCATCACAGCAGTTGTGGAGAAAAGCAAAGTAATTATAAATATGTAAGTGGGCTTTAGTGGTTCTCTGGTGATAGAGTTTTTGTTTGTGGCTTCTCCCAATATAACATATTACTGGTAAGATTCTCTTTCAATGGTGTCTTTATACAAGTACAGCCTCATTAGTGGATCTGTCATCACCATCTCAGGATGGAGATAAAAGAAGAAAATAATTTTAAAAAATACATTATATAGATATATATAACGATGTATGATATAAAAAAAAATATATAATGTGCATAAAATATTGCAAGACAGTATAAAGATGTATATAATAGTATACAGCACATGTTCCGGGCCCCTTACGGATGCACCAATCAGGGCCGCCAAGAGTAATTTCGGGCCCCCAGTACAGCTACTTCTTGGGGCCCCCTCCATACTCACTAAAAGGGGTGTGACTGCACATGGTTGGTGGCCTCTCCCACTACACAGACAAGCCAGAATTTCCCCTTTGCTCCCCTCTCCCCCCCTTTCGGGACCCCTGACCCCAATCACATCCTAAGGGGGCTACCCCCACTGATTAACATAATAGTTTAGCCATTGGCATTCAAAACCTTAAAGTGTTTACTTTTAAACTAGATACATTTAAAACCACCACATTTCCACGCATTGATTATCTAGTTCTGAGTATGAAAAAATACTGATAAAGAGAGTTCGTAAGTATTCTCTATCCCAGGGGCTGATATTAAGGAAAGGTCAACAGATAGAGGTCTAAGACACAGGACTCTTTCTCAAGTCTCTCACAGCTGAAATAAGCACGGAATGCCTCACAAGAACTGGCAACCAGACTGAAAACATCCAAACCAATTAGAGGCACAATGACTCTTTCTGACGTTATTTCACAAGTTGTTTTTATGTTCGCGCCGGGAAGACTTGATACAGTTGTTGTTTTGTCCCGATACTCATTGAACATTGTGTCCATTCAGTGAACGTTGATGGAAAGCAGTTTACTTACAGAATGAATACATATACAAATTTCAGAATGGGGTATGTCACGCTCTGCTTTCCCTGTGAAGGAAAGGAGCGAGGAAGACTAAACCAAAGTGTGGATCAAACATAGGTTTCGGAGGCGTGCAGGTTTGGTTGACGCAAATGTGACGTAAACACCGCAGATCTGGAGTCTTTCATTGGACGCTGTCGCCATGAATGTCGGCAACTCTTCTAGCCCATGTCCTGACGCATTTGATGAACTGTCTGTGATGGGTTTGCAGGGGAAGAGGCAAGAATTGGAATAGGTGTGAAATGTATTGTAAATACATTATCATTATCATCAGCAGCTATGATCTTGGTATATGTTTTTTTTTTTCTATTACATCACCATCATCATCAGCAGCTGTTTATATAGCGCCACTGATTCCGCAGCGCTGTACAGAGAACTCATTCACATCAGTCCCTGTCCCATTGGAGCTTGCAATCTAAATTCCCTAACATACACACAGAGAGAGACTAGAATCAATTTGATAGCAGCCAATTAACCTACCAGTATGTTTTTGGAGTGTGGGAGGAAACCGGAGCACCCGGAACAAACCCATGCAAACACGGAGAGAACATACAAACTCCACACAGATAAGGCCATGGTCGGGAATCGAACTCATGACCCCAGTGCTGTGAGGCAAAAGTGTTAACCACTGAGCCACCGTGCTGCCACTATGTGGTTACTTGGTCATTTTGAGCCATAAAAAATGAGTATGTTGTCTCCTCTTCTAAATAAATGTCTATTACTTATTATAGAAAGTGGTTAAATGCTTTCCCAAGAATCTTATCAGTAAAATTAAAAACATTCCTTCTAAGAACTGCAGATTTTGTTTGTTTTGTATCCAGATTGGTCCACCCACCGTTACGTAGATGGCAAAAAAAAAAACCTGGTTTCAGAAATAAAGGACCAGACACTCAATTCACTGCTACCCTCACCTTTCTACCATGTAAGGTGGTATTACAATCCCCAACTGTACACAATCCGCTATCTCTAGTTACAACACAAGCAGTTTTCAGGTGGTCTATCCCCTCATTAAAGAAACTTTACCAAATTGCTGTCATTTAACTGCTCATTTGATTTTAAATTTATATATGAAAAAGTCTGGGAAGTAAAGAGAGAAAAGGGATATATCATCATTGTGCTGCTGCAATTCAGTGCATGCAAGACAAAGTTAGGGTGTGATTCTTTGATTTTACACCATCCCATATCTAGGAGTAGATCTACTGAAGCTTTGAAAAGGGAAAAGTGGAGATGTTGCCTATAGCAACCTATCAGATCCTAGCTATCATTTTCCAGAATGTACTAGATAGCTAATAGCTAGAATCTGATTGGTTGCTGTGGGCAACACCTCCACATTCCTTTTTAGAATCCTTGGGATTTTTTTTCTTTTGTTCTAATTGGAGCCATAGCGCTAATAGGGCAGCTCCAGTTAACATAAACTCGGTGGTGTAATAATAATAACAATAATTATAATGTGTTTGCAATGTCCACCCAGGTTTATGCTGACTTACAATGCACAAATGAAAAAAGTATGAACAAAAAAATATGAAAATTAAAAAATTAAAAAAAGGGAAAAAAAGATTAAGAAAAAGTTAAAATCATATCTCAGTTTTATCCCATATAACGTCCCCTAAACAACAATAAACTAATAATAAATGTAAAATACATTTTTATTGTAATAATTGTAATGATTAAAATGCATTTGCAGGTTTATACTGACCTAAAATGCAGGAAAAACTATGAACGTAACAAAAAGATCAGAAAATATAAAAAAAAAAAAAAAAAATCACATCTCAGTTCTATCCCCTATAATGTTCCCTAATTAACAATAAACTTCACATATTAGGTACCAAAATAAGCAGGAGAAATAGATGAATACAGTTTATGATATATGCCTAGGGGTGATTTTATTGGGTAATCATAATCATTGGTCATAAAAAAAGTGCATTTTGTTTACTTTTTATTTCTTACTTTGTGTTTACAAGTCTAAAAAAATAAAAGACTATTTATTTAAAAATACTAAAACAAAGCCACAGAAAAACAATATTAAAATCCACTTGGATAAGGTAACAGAAAAAAGGTTATTCTTGTCTAATCAGCAAAAATGCTAAGATGATTCTGGTCACAAAACTACAAATTACCCCCAGACATTAAGGGGTTAATGTTGGATTTATATTGTGCACATATAAATATGCTTCCCGCATAAACTGTACCAACCAATGGCGTTTCAATGAAAGGCACCCGATCGCCGGCCTTTGGGCACAGAAACAGGTGCATTACTGTGGCTGATCAGTATTTTCTATGGAACATCTCAATCTTCCCATATCAGATAAGAAGGAGTAAAATATTGCACATACCTGTAAAAATAGACGCAAATGCACAAAAATTAAGAGCATGATATCACACAAGACGAAGAAACAGGTTTTGCGCATTTTCTGCAAGTTTCCACACTCTTGAAAGAGAATGCCCAGCGATTGTAGTCAAGCAATATATGTACCGCACAGTAAAAACATATATATTATTTTTAAGATGCACCACACAAAACCGATTTATAAATAAACTACTATAAACATAAAAACACAGACATTAAAAGCACTTTCATAATATTTATTTAAATAAAACATACATAAATCAAAGTCCAAACTGAACTTAGAAAAAATAAATATATTTCTTATCTATTTATTTTGTATTTTTATCTACACATGTCTATACCTACACATATATATTTCAATGAGTGGTCCATTGATCTGTATATGCAATTGACCAGTTGATTTGCTTACGCTTCTGTCTGCTTATCTGAGGGTTACCCAAAAACTGACACCGACCTTTGCTTTTCAAACAAAACCTATTCAATGTGAGTAACCTCTGTACTACTTTGAAACTCAAAATTAAGAACATATTAAAAAATGATAAATGAGGCTAGTCGCACTTTCTCAGCCATCGAAGCACGGAAATCCATAACACCCCCATAGTGAAGGGAAGAACGAGGGTGCCTCCCCCTTTCTACCTGGAAAAGAGCAGGGTTCTAAATAGGGATGAGCGCGCTCGGATTTCTGAAATCCGAGCCCACCCGAACGTTGCGGATCCGAGTCGGATCCGAGACAGATCCGGGTATTGGCGCCAAATTCAAAAGTGAAACTGAGGCTCTGACTCATAATCCCGTTGTCGGATCTCGCGATACTCGGATCCTATAAATTCCCCGCTAGTCGCCGCCATCTTCACTCGGGCATTGATCAGGGTAGAGGGAGGGTGTGTTAGGTGGTCCTCTGTGCTGTTTAGTTCTGTGCTGTTTAGTTCTGTGCTGTTTAGTTCTGTGCTGTTTAGTTCTGTGCTGTGCTGTGCTGTGCTGTGCTGTGCTGTGCTGTGCTGTGCTGTGCTGTGCTGTGTTCTGCAGTATCAGTCCAGTGGTGCTGTGTGCTGTGCTCTGTCCTTCTGAGGTCAGTGGTGCTGCTGGGTCCTGTGCTGTGTCCTGTTCAGTCCAGTGGTGCTGTGTCCTGTGCTCTGTGCTTCTAAGGGCATAGTTATTTCCCCAATATTCCCCTGTGTTTAAAAAAATAAAAAAATTTTTTTTTTATAAAATACCAAAAACTACTTTAATATTTTTTAATTACCACAAAATTTTCACAACCAATCCTGCAGTATAAGCCCATTGGTACTGCAATATTACCAAGTTCACACATTCAGCAGTAAAAGTCCAGTGGTACTGCAATATTACAAAGTTTACACATTCTGCAGTATCAGTCCAGTGGTGCTGTGTCCTGTGCTCTGTCCTGCTGAGTTCCGTAGTGCTGCTGGGTCCTGTGCCGTGTCCTGTTCAGTCCAGTGGTGCTGTGTCCTGTGCTCTGTGCTTCTAAGGGCATAGTTATTTCCCCATTATTCCCAAGTTTGTAAAAAATAAAAAAAAAGTAAAAAAAAATTAAAAATTAAAAAAAAAAAAATATATATAATAATTATAACCAAATTTGCAAAACCAATCCAGCATTATAAGTCCATTGGTACTGCAATATTACCAAGTTCACACATTCTGCAGTATCTTGTGCTACATATAATGGAGAGCAAAAATTTGGAGGATAAAGTAGGGAAAGATCAAGACCCACTTCCTCCTAATGCTGAAGCTGCTGCCACTAGTCATGACATAGACGATGAAATGCCATCAACGTCGTCTGGCAAGCACGATGCCCAATCTCCTAGTACAGGGCATGTAAAATCCAAAAAGCCCAAGTTCTCAAAAAACAGCAAAAAAAGAAACTTAAAATCATCTGAGGAGAAACGTAAAGTTGGCAATATGCCAATTACGACAAGTAGTGGCAAGGAACGGCTTAGGCCCTGTCCCGTGTTCATGACTAGTGGTCCAACTTCACCCAAGGATCAAAGCCCTCCTCCCCCCCCCTACAAAAAATTTAAGAGAGTTATGCTGTCAGCAACAACAACAAAACAGCAAAGAACTCTGCCTTCTAAACAGATGACATCACAAATCCCCAAGGCGAGTCCAAGGGTGTTGTTGGTTGTGAACCCTGACCTTCCCATCACTGTACGGGAAGAGGTGACTCCATCCAGCATTTGCAGCACGCCCTCTGCATATGCTGGAAGGATCACCCACAGTCCAGTTACAGATTTGGCTAATGAAGGTGTGAATGTTGTGCACTGGGAGGAGGATATTGATGTAGCTGGCGCTGAGGAGGATGTTGATGATTATGATGCAGACAGATACCAAATTGCATTTCTCAATTTCTATTTATATTCTAGATTATATAACGGCTGAAAAGTTTTCTGTTTTACTCCTAGTGGAGAGGGGATCTGATGCAGACAGATACCAAACTGCCTTTGTCCATTTCTTTGTATATTTGAATTGCTAGTTCTACAGTCTATGCAGGCTGCTTTATTTATATTCAACTACAAGTGTAGGGCGGGGGGGGGCATAGATAGCCACCAAAGTAACGTGGTCCATTTAATTTCACTTTCTAGCTCCACAGTCTGTGCAGCCTGCTTTTTTTTTATCTTCAAAGTATTTATATTTACAAGCCTTGCAATCTAAATTAACTAGAGGTAGTGACGTGGTAGAACTCCAAAAGGCAGTTTGGAAGCCCCTGTACAAACTGGCTCTATTTTTTAACTGAGTTGTCCCCCCTCCAGTGTGTACTCGGAAAGAGTTTTTAGTGCAGCGGGGAACCTGGTCAGTGAGCGGCGAAGGAGGTTGCTTCCTCACAACGTTGAAAAAATGATGTTTATAAAAATGAATAATCAATTCCTCAATGAAGTACAGCACTGCCCTCCAGACAGTACAGAGGGACTGTGGTTGTGGAGTCCAGCGGGGACGAATTGATAATGTGTGAGGAGGAGGAAGTACACACTGTAGGGGGAGAGGAATCAGAGGTTGAGGATAAGGATGACATCTTTCCTCAGTAGAGCCTGTTTAGTTTGTACAGGGAGAGATGAATTGTTTTATTGGTGTGGGGGCCCAAACAAACCAATCATTTCAGCCACAGTTGTTTGGTAGGCCCTGTCGCTGAAATGATTGGTTTGTTAAAGTGTGCATGTCCTATTTCAACAACATAAGGGTGGGTGGGAGGGCCCAAGGACAATTCCATCTTGCACCTTTTTTTTTGGCATTATGTGACCATTCAACAGTCGTTTGCCATGTTCAAAAAGTAAAAGAAAATGCCAACAAATTCAATAAATTAAATCAAAAGTTAAATGCCCTGTCATTATTTAAAACAAGAGGTTTTGACGTGCTAGAATTAGTGTAGTGTTAAGATGTTATAAACACTACACTTGGAAATTGGAGGAGGTAATGTGGCCCCGGTATCAAATTGGGTACCGGGGCCACCCCACTATGCAGTCCAGATACTTGTTTGGTGGAATTCCGACACGTGGAGGGTTTTTAAATTATATTGTGGCCTCGGTACCAAATTGTGTACCGGGGCCACCACACTACGCAGTCAAGATACTTGTTTGGTGGAATTCAGACCAGTTGAGGGTTTTATTATTATATTGTGTGGACCACTCTATCTATACCACACTACAACTCTATACCACTCTATTTCCTACTTTAATTCTATTTAATTCTATTTCCTACTTTAATTCTATTACTAATTAATTACCATAAAGAGGAACAAAAAAAACCAATTTTACCAAAAGTATAATATGACTTAGACTTACAAACACTACACTTGAAAGATCGTGCCTTTAAATGAAAAAGTCAGTCTTCATTGCACGACTATGTGCAAGTGCAACAGGGACATTTTTTTGGGTTTACAAAGTCAAACAATAACACTACGACCCTGTCTGTCTGGGGTCTGTCAATGACGAATTGTCTGGAGCATGTTTTGAGGAGGTATTGTGGCCCCGGTATCAAATTGGGTACCGGGGCCACCCCACTATGCAGTCCAGATACTTGTTTGGTGGAATTCCGACACGTGGAGGGTTTTTAAATTATATTGTGGCCTCGGTACCAAATTGTGTACCGGGGCCACCACACTACGCAGTCAAGATACTTGTTTGGTGGAATTCAGACCAGTTGAGGGTTTTATTATTATATTGTGTGGACCACTCTATCTATACCACACTACAACTCTATACCACTCTATTTCCTACTTTAATTCTATTTAATTCTATTTCCTACTTTAATTCTATTACTAATTAATTAACATAAAGAGGAACAAAAAAAACCAATTTTACCAAAAGTATAATATGACTTAGACTTACAAACACTACACTTGAAAGATCGTGCCTTTAAATGAAAAAGTAAGTCTTCATTGCACGACTATGTGCAACAGGGACAGTTTTTTTCTTTACAAAGTCAACTAATAACACTTGGACCCTGTCTGTCTTTAACATACTTAATGGGATCTCAATGACGAATTGTCTGTAGCATGTTTGGAGGAGGTATTGTGGCCCCGGTATCAAGTTGGGTACCGGGGCCACCCCACTACGCAGTCCAGATACTTGTTTGGTGGAATTCTGACACGTGGAGGGTGTATTTATTTTATTGTGGCCCCGGTATCAAGTTGGGTACCGGGGCCACCCCACTACGCAGTCCAGATACTTGTTTGGTGGAATTCTGACACGTGGAGGGTGTATTTATTTTATTGTGGCCCCGGTATCAAGTTGGGTACCGGGGCCACCCCACTACGCAGTCCAGATACTTGTTTGGTGGAATTCTGACACGTGGAGGGTGTATTTATTTTATTGTGGCCCCGGTACCAAATTGTGTACCGGGGCCACCACACTACGCAGTCAAGATAGATAGATGCGTATCATAGATAAAGTACATTCAGTGGTGTGGGGCAAATTGAAAAATATTCAAAATGCACTGACATTATCAAAAACAAGAGGTTGTCACACGCTAAAACTCCAACATGTATATGATGGAGAGGATGGAGGAGCAGCCGTATGTGTAGTGTAATGCAGACCTGTTGAAGGTTTTTTATATATTTTATTGTGGTGCCCAGTGCCCACTCCTCTACGCAGTCCAGGTACATTTATTGGTGCGATTCATAAAAGTTCAGGGTTTTTAATATATTGTGGTGACCCACTCCTCTACGCAGTCCAGGTACATTTATTGGTGCGAATCAAACAAGTTGATGGTTTTCTTATTATATATATTGTGGTGACCCACTCCTCTACGCAGTCCAGGTACATTTATTGGTGCGATTCATAAAAGTTCAGGGTTTTTAAGATATTGTGGTGACCCACTCCTCTACGCAGTCCAGGTACATTTATTGGTGCGATTCATAAAAGTTCAGGGTTTTTAATATATTGTGGTGACCCACTCCTCTACGCAGTCCAGGTACAATTATTGGTGCGAATCATAAAAGTTCAGGGTTTTTAATATATATTGTGGTGACCCACTCCTCTACGCAGTCCAGAAAGATACCTTGTTGCAACGTTTTGGACTAATAACTATATTGTGAGGTGTTCAGAATACACTGTAAATTAGTGGAAATGCTTGTTATTGAATGTTATTGAGGTTAATAATAGCCTAGGAGTGAAAATAAGCCCAAAAACTTGATTTTTAAACTTTTTATGTTTTTTTCAAAAAAAATCCGAATCCAATACCTTAAATCCGAACCGAGACCTTTCGTCAAGTGTTTTGCGAGACAAATCCGAACCTCAAAAATAACGAAAATCCGGATCCAAAACACAAAACACGAGACCTCAAAAGTCGCCGGTGCACATCCCTAGTTCTAAAACACCTGTGTGATATCAACCTTACCTAAGTATAAAGTACCAAGTATGTTATTTTAGGTAAAAATAACAAACTATAAAGAAATACAATTATGTATCAGAGTGTTGTATATGGATGTTGTACGATCCAGCAGGTATGAGATGAATATCCAAAGTGACTCTGATACCGCTTTAGAATCACCTCTTTATTCATTTAAACATTTCAGTTTTTCCTATGACATATTGCTCGGTTTAGCTTCATTAATGCATTAACCATGGAAGTGAGGGACAGTGTGACTGTCTTTATTATGTGTCACTCGTGTATGTATAAAGCTTGTTATTACAGTAGGACCCGATCTCAAGGACCTCGGAGGTGGGACACAGTTTGAGGCCTCCTGCCAAGCTGAGGACACCCCTGTAAATGTGATCTGTCCACCCCTTTATCTCAATAAAGTAATCCCCTCTCGCAAAATTAAGTCTTGTTTCTGCACTTAAGTACTAAACTAGGCGTAACCCACATTTAGCGCCCGCTATCTGCACAACTCTGCCCATCACGCAATGCCATGTTTTACACTCCACCATCTTGGCCTACAAATCTATGCACTTCCTCGTATAACCTGGTGCAATTGCACAAAACACAGGCACATGACACCACAAACGATAATCTTTGCTGCAGTCTTACACTTTCGCAATACGCAAGTGATGCTACAGGGCTTATTCAGTTAAGATGGCAGATCATCATCATCACCATTTATTTATATAGCGCCACTGATTCCGCAGCGCTGTACAGAGAACTCATTCACATCAGTCCCTGCCCCATTGATCTTACAGTCTAAATTCCCTAACATGTACACACACCGACAGATAGACTAGGGCCAATTTTGTTAGCAGCCAATTAACCTACTAGTATGTTTTTGGTGTGTGGGAGGAAACCAGAGCACCCAAGAGAGACACACACAAACACGGGGAGAACATACAAACTCCACACAGCTAAGGTCATGGTTGGGAATTGAACTCATGACCCCAGTGCTATAAGGCAGATGTGATAACCACTAAGCCACCGTGCTGCCCCTAGAACACAGTTATATGCAGCTGCACTCTTCCCGTTATTGCAATTTCCCTTTGCACCCTGCGTAGGGAAGTCCGCGATGATGTGGTAGCGTATTGAAACTTTATGTGCGCAGATGCGCGTAGCCGCGATCTGCCATCTTAATTGAATATCCCCCTTATTGTCTAATATACACTAGACAGATTAAAGCTATTTGCTGATTGGTTTCTTAGTGCAGATTTGCACCATCAATGTGCCCACAAGCACCTGGCTAACAGCAAACAGTCCCTGGGAATTGATTTCACATAATATAGTTGCTGACATTTGATAAAGCTTTGCAGGGATAGTTTCCTGCTGAGCGGAGGCATCTAAGTATGTCACACTCTGGGCTGTCTAACCTCTGAGAACACAACAACACACATTGTGAAATGTTTGCTGACCTTATTTACAATTTCATTCTTTTTGCATTGCAAATACTCAACTTCAAAAACTATTAAGGTAAACCCAGAAAACAATCATAGTGAGAATTACTTCCAGTGTACAGAGAGGAGCTGTGCTGTGCAGATGGTCAGTATTGAAAAAGTAGGGACAATTCTTTTTTATATTGCCAACATTTCAAATTATTTCCAGGAATGCTCTGCTGCTGGAGAGGTACAAAGCGGTACCATTCAGTGTGGCGGGCCTTGGTGCACTACAAGCTCCAGCATGACATATTAACCGAATTTATTTTGCTTTTTAATTGTTTATCTTTAATAAATTTGAACTTAAGAATAAACTAAGAACATATAGTGGGAGTTACATTTTAAATTCAGAATAAGACTGTGCTGTACATTCAGGACATATAAAAATACAGATTCAGGGTCACAAGAATTACTGGGGCAACTTTAAAACCTGGGACTGTCTCTGTTGATTTGGGGCGACTAGGCCACTATACCATCGCTGTGTGTGGTGTGTAGTTTGTACATCCTCAGTTGGATGTCATATCTGTACTTAGAGATTGATGGACAAAAGAGTGACTTTTTTTTTTACTGCGGGTAAATTTATTGATGGTTGACAACCATAGTTCTTTGTACTAGGAATCCTAATATATAAAGAATCCTAAGGGCTAGATTTACTAAGCTGCGGGTTTGAAAAAGTGGGTATGTTGCCTATAGCAACCAATCAGATTCTAGCTTTCATTTATTTAGTACCTTCTACAAAATGACAGCTAGAATCTGATTGGTTGCTATAGGCAACATCCCCACTTTTTCAAACCCGCAGCTTAGTAAATCTACCCCTAAGGATCAGTCTCCAACTTTGGTGATGAAACAATATGAGTCAATGTAGCATTATAGTGGCTATAAACTACAAGGAACAGTCTTATAGTAAAGTTAAACAGATAACTTTGTTTTTAACTGATGCTACTTTTTACTGTGAATGGGAACCATGCTTCTGCCATTGTATGAGGACTCCTGAGAAGCACAGCTAGGCTGCATTGAAGAAACAATGTAAGGGGCCATTATAGTGTAATAGTTAATGCTCTGACTCCTGGCTGCAGCGTAAGCGTATGTCCCCAGCTAAGATATAAGTGCACAGTTTGCAGGGTTGTGTGAGTCGACTATCTGGGTGGATCTAACTGCAGGAGAGCTGTGTGGCTGCCCCCTCTAGTGGGAGGAGTACACTGACAAGGAGTTTTGGATGGGACTCCTAAGTAAAGTTGAAGTTCTCTTCCCAGCTGTTACAGAGTGTGATACTGACATGCAGAGCAGTACCCGCCTACATGTTCCTCTTCAAATAGCTGCACCCAGCAAACCCCTTTGCTCACCAGCACCCCATCACCCTGGGAATTCCTCCACACCAATTCACAGCCAGAACCCAGGAGCATGGAGCAGACGCGTCCTGCGCTGCCAGACCAACCCTTGTGAGAGCGCACGGGGGATCCCTGCAGGCTGGCTGAGATAGAACGTCATTTTGCACTTGTTAAATGTGGAGAGAGGGCTTCTGAACTTTATTTGGGGGAAAAATGTGGACCTGGACTGGGCTTCTCTTCTTAGCAATGTGCACGGTTTTGCTGCAAGAGGTCCTCTGCAGGAGACTTCCCATGGATACTGGTCAGTGTGGACTGCCCAAATCGGTGAGTTACATTTTAATGTATTTTGTAGAATTTGTCCTCTTTCCCTCCTGGTTAGTAAACTCCTCTCTGTAGATTGTAAGCTCTGTTGAGCAGGGTTCTCATTCCAAATGTGACACCATGTTTATTAAATGCTAAAATTGTTATAATGTTCTGTATGTACTTCTTATCTGTAATAATGATAACAATTATTGTAATAATCTTTAGTATGATAATCATAGTATTCTGCCAGCTTATTTCTGTGTATGTATTATATATATAACACATACACATAATTTATATATATATATATATACATAGATACATACATAGATACATATATACATACATACATACACACATGCATGCATATATACACACACACACACAATCAAAAGTTGAAAACTCCATTATTCCAATAAAGACACGAACTTTATTTTCTCTTATTAAAAGTAATTTTATTTCACTTTTACAAATGTAATTTTTTGGGCGTAAATCTAGGGTAGCTGTACTGCTCTATCTTATCAATAGGGAAAAGCCATGTCCCAGCATTGGTGATCATGTTCCAACTTTTTGGACTTCATCAATCTGCTTTGCAATGGGGGCAGGGTGCACGGAAGGCTTTGATTCAAATCCTATTTATCAGGACATGCACTGAGAGGATTCAATCCATTATTTGCGCACCCCATGGTGTCTCTGAACTAGGAATGACCGGTGAATAGATGCTGCTGCTTGTGGGGAGATAGGAAATCATTGCGTGTCACCTTACTTGCCCAGTGATAAAACTCATTAGTGTCCTTAAAGAGACTGTGACCTGGCTGTGTTGAAGGAGTGATGTTTGTGATGTTATAGAACTGCACAAACACACACATATATGTGTATGTAGATAGATAGATAGACAAACAGATAGATAGATTGATATCTATCTATCTATCTATCTATCTATCTATCTATCTATCTATCTATCAGCACTTGTCCATAGCAGCATAAATCTGACTATAACTAGCACAATAGAAATACAAGTTGTTTGTTTTTAATATATACTGTATATATGTTTTGTTTGTTGTATCTTTGTTCTAAAGGGAACTGAACATTCTATTTTAGATCTATCTTATCTAAGTGCGATTTAACATAATATTTGATTCTTTTCCAGCAAGAAGAGTTGAACTCTTTCCTATGGACCATTAAGAGAAATCCACCTGCTTATCTCTTTGGGACTATCCATGTCCCTTACACCAGAGTATGGGATTATATTCCCCAGAACTCCAAAAAAGCCTTTCAGGAGAGCAGCAATGTGTATTTTGAGCTGGACCTAACCGATCCCTACACGATCTCAGCACTGGCCAGCTGTCAAATGCTCCCTCAGGGGGAGAACCTACAGGATGTTCTGCCCAGGGACCTGTACCGGAGGCTGAAGAGGCACTTGGAGTACGTGAAGCTGATGATGCCTCACTGGATGACTCCGGATCAGAGGGGCAAGGGCCTCTATGCTGATTATCTTTTTAACGCCATCGCTGGGAACTGGGAGAGGAAGAGACCCGTGTGGGTGATGCTCATGGTGAATTCTCTAACAGAATCTGACATTAGGTCTAGAGGCGTCCCAGTCCTGGATTTATATTTGGCACAAGAAGCGGACAGGATGCAGAAGAAAACGGGAGCTGTGGAGAGGGTAGAGGAGCAATGTCACCCGCTTAACAGGTTAAACCTGTCCCAGGTATGATCCTGACTTGTTTTTAATAACTGTAACAGTGGAGGCAGTCATTTTGTGTACTGCAAATATGTATTGAGCAGTTAGCCTATCAGTTCACTGAAAACTAGTGACATCACTGAGGCATGAGGCATAAGGTACCTCACTAGTTCCTAGTGAATTGACAGTTGAAATGTTGGTCCAGCAAACAAAAATGGCTTCCTCTGTAGTGTGAAGGTGACGCATACAGTTTAAGCATTATTCCTAAGCCCCTAAAAAGGAAAAGTGGAGGTGTTGCCCATAGCAACCTATCAGATTCTAGCTATCATTTATCTACTACAGTCTAGAAAATGATAGCCAGAATCTGATGGGTTGCTATGGGCAACACATCGACTTTCCTTTTTAGAAGGTTTGATAAATCTATCCCAATGAGTTTTTAGTAGTATGGCAAGCCTGTAAAATGGAACAGTTACACAGACAATAGAGATGGAACAAGGAATTAGGTTCAAATTAGTAACTGTAAAAATCAAGCTCAACTGAGAAATTAGAGGGGGTATATTTACAAAACTACGGGTTTGAAGAAGTGGAGATGTCGCCTATAGCAACTAATCAGATTCTAGCTGTCATTTTGTAAAATGTACTATAAATGATAGCTAGAATCTGATTGGTTGCTGTAGGCAACATCTCCACTTCTTCAAAGTTTAATAAATATACTCCTAGGTGTCCACTTAGGCTATGTCACAAAGAAACTTAGAAAAATAGAACAACACCCAGTCCTGACCTTATCACATATGACACAATACATACATTTTTCAGCAATCTGGCTTTTATCATTTTGCAATGAATGGGAATTGTCATTAACAGATAGCTTGTTTTATTGATACCTTTTCAAAGTGGAAAATAATTTTAGTATTGTATCCCCCCTTTTTTGTCTATAACGGTTATCAAAACAGTTCCTATAGCCATCTTCTTGTCAGAGGCAAATGTTGATAAGGTCATAGCATCAGGTGTTGGAGATTATTGTACCCACATTCATCCTTTTAAAAGAAAGTGTTGTTGAGTTTTGCATATTAATTTGTTTGTAATATATCCGTGTTTCTGCCTCTCATAAAGGCACAACAGTATGATGATACTTAGTCTGTGGCCAGTTGACTGTGATTTATGAAGAGATAATAAACATTAATAAATTCTCTGTTTAATAATGATATCACAATGCACATATTTAGTATACAAAGCAAAGTGAAACTGCGTGACCACTTGTGGGAAACTTAGAATTAATAAAGAAACAAAATACATTGTGTAGAGATTTTTGCAAACACAATAGACACAGAACATTAATATGCATGCTAATTCTCATTTGTATGAAACATATATCCATGTAATTCCGTTAAGTGGAAAAATATGTATTTACAAAAGTTTGGTGATTCATAACCAACTCTGATTATTTGCAGTTTGGGATTATAATATAAGATGTAACGTGGGACTGTTTTCTTTTATTTTTTGCTCTTAAATGTCACATAATTCACCAAAGCAAATATCATTAAGAATTCTTTATTGTTTATCTTTAAGCTTAATAATAGTGATGTTATAACTGAACATAGTATTGACAATACAGTGATATTTATGATATGGGTCTGACTCAGGAGTAACGAGGGGCCAGCTAAGATTGAGGAAAGGTCTCCATGATCATATATTTGACGATCAATCGTGTAGAACTCATAAACTAATTATTAACCATCTTTTATTGTTGGCTTCTAATTTTCTCTGACTTTATAAACAATAATATTTTTAATTTTAGACAGTAAATTAATTAAGAAGTATTGAGCAGCGATAAAGGGTCAAAAACGTATTAACAAAAACAGTCTGGACTATAAAGTACAAGAACCCTCTTGTATAATTAGCTGTTTCGTTTTCTGACAGTTGGGGATTGTAGTTCCACCGTATCAAGCTGCCTTGTACATTGATTCCCCTCTAAGGGGGTGAGTCACACTTGCTAAAAGTATTGAGATAAACTAGTAACACAACTTAGCAGCTCTATATATATCAGAGTCAGTTCTACCTCTATCAGCAAGTCTTAAAAACAGAGCATTATATATTTCAATTTGAGAGGACAAAATGTGCTAATTAAAGATGATGAATTTAGCTACTATACTGCAGATACATGCCATTAATATTAATTGATTGTACAACCTGGTTGGTGATCGTCGCATTATCTCAATATTCCTTTGATGCATTTCAGAATCAAATCTTATTATTTATATAATAATTTATATTTTATTTATATAATATTTTATATTTGTTATATTTTATCTGGAAATCAATGTTTAAAGCGTGATAATCTAGACACATATACATATAAAAATATACAATAAAATAAGTATTGCTGGTGTCATAGGGATCTGTATTTTAAGAATAATTCATCCCTCTTTGCTGTTTTCTACCAGTTTACTGACAGTTCCCTATAATATTTTCTATAAATCTTGTTACTGTATCTCGATAGTAAGCAGCGCTCCCTGGTTTGTGTGTTTACACACAGACTCTACATGCGGTTTGCAGTATACATCTGTGTTCCAACAACAATACTGACTCTGAAACAAGTTTACAGAATTCCTGTAACAAACAGACAAACTGAACACAATGCTAAGTACACAAAATAGTTCATAAATCAGTTGCCTACGAAAAGTTATGGCATTAAAGAGATGCAAAGGATGTAGAATTGTTAAAATGTAACTTTGATTATCATTATCATTGTCTAGAGAAACGGTTCTCAATGGAGGTTGGGGCCCAAGATTTTCCAATGTCCTTTTTTCTCCGTTGTCTCTTTCTGGGATTTAGAATATATATTTTATACTTCTCTCCTGGCTTCCACAAGTTTCTCTGTCTCCAAAATATAGCAGAAAATGAACCTTTGCTACAGGTCACACAGAGGGCCTGACACAGAATTGAACATGTACTCGGCTGGTAGCCTAAATTGCTTGATGGCGCTCTGCGCATGCCCACAGAAATCCTGCAAGTACCTACGCCTAGGCATCCGCTTTTTTACAAAAAAATGTAATTGTTACTTTCATTTGTACGCAAGAAGGAAGGTTATTTTTGCTGCATTATTTGAAGCCTAATAGCTTACAAGCTGGTTCTGCGTATGTGGGTGTAAGTACACCTACCGTAAAACGGGCGTATATGCTACAGATCCAGCGCTGGACATATCTTGAGATTCATCCGTCTTAGCATCTGGGTTATTTTTGCTTGCCCACTTTTGAGCCATAAATTATGCCCAAGTTGTGTTCAACTCTGCATCAGGACCACAGTTTCATATACCACCAGAAAATGATTGAGTGGGCCTATGCTGTAAGATGGGCCTGTGGCTGCACTTTTATCAGAAGGCTTGTTAGTCTAGCCCTGATGGTAGCCAACCTGAGTATTGTGTGTGTGTGTTGCTATATACAGTACAGGTTAATGGAGACTCATCTCTACCCACACTCCTTGCCGCCCCCTTCGTTGTGCCAATGACCGCCGCATCATTACCTCTTCCCACTCCCGCCTCCAGGACTTTGGCCTGGCAGGTCCTTACCTGTGGAATGATATCTCTCCGACGCCCTATCAGATTAGCCTGTGCCAAGCCTATCTAACTCATTTGCCTCTGCTGTTACCTCTACTTGTCCACTCTGTGCCCCCCTATTTGTATCTTTCCCTTCCCTTTAGGATATAAGCTCTCATGAGCGGGACCCTCTTCCCTTGTGTTTTCCTTCTACTATTCCATCACCCTCTGTACCTCTAAGCCTGTGTCTCTAGTCCTGTTTTCTTGAACTCAGGCTTATTTCACGCTGGTCATTACAATCACTCTCACTCAGTGTCCTGTAAATAATTTGCTCTGCATTACTACAACGCTGGGATACAGGCTTAAATGTTTTGATCAAAATATGAACCAATACCCCATGTTTTCATTTTGCAAGATACACACAGATATGCAGTTTTAAGGATAAGCGCTGACAACATCTGTCTATCTGCATACCTATGTTAATTGTTTTTTGTTTAATCTGTATGTCTGATCTTTGTATTTTATTTTTCATGTATTATGTATCATGTTATGTGTTATGGATTATTGCTGTCTGTTTGTCATGTGCAGTGATGCGGATCTGTAGTGGTGCCTTATAAAAAAAATAAAATTGGAAGAATAATGGAGCACGGCTTTAAATATTAACAAGTCACCGAGAATCAGCTGTTAATGGTTCAGCAACTGCTGTAAAATTAACACCGATTCACCCACATCGGTGTCCATTCCGGAAATCACATTGGTAGGGACGGTGTGTAAATGATACAAAGGAATAAGTGGCGTCTTTCACATCCGAGTAGAAGTTGGATCGACAATTTTCTGCTAAGGTCACAAACTCTGTCATAGCCAAAGAATAACACGACTGGCAGAACACCAATGTTATTTGAAACCGCCTGTCTGGAAGGTGGTAATGGCGATCAGAGAGATATTACTTACCAGGAACCCACACGCCAATTATAATAATGGCCGTGCTGTCATAACTGCTTGCAATTGGCCATTAGGTTTTCGGCGACTTTGATTGGCAGGTCAAGTACACAAGCCTGGGTATATAATATCTTTGTGAGCATTCCTATCTAACATTCAATTCACAGCATAAGAAATCTAAATGTGTTATATATAGTAAGAACTGTTAACTTGTGTGACACAAGAATGTGTGATACAGTGTGTGATTGTTTGGTGTTGATGGATATACCTGATTAAAGTAATATTATCTTTTCTTTTATTTATTATTCTGGCCAAATAGGCAAAAGCCCAAGGCTGCACTGTTCAGGGGGCAACATAAAAACAGTATAAATTTTATTTTTATTTTTTACTTTTCTGCTACTTGTCAGTTGCGAAATACATATTGTACCCAGGAAAAATAAAGGCAGTGGCAGTAGGGCGACTTGAAAACTAGCGGCATTCCAGCTAGATAGCAGCGGCCGACTTGAAGGAAATAGGGAACGATAAATCTGAAGATGCTGAGTGCTTTGTAATCGCTCCTGGATGACTGGGGATAAGAGTTCTCTCTTCAATGTCTCAACAAGGAGTGATTTCAATGGGCAGCACGGTGGCTCAGTGGGTAGCACTTCTGCCTAACAGCGCTGGGGTCATGAGTTCAATTCCCGACCATGGCCTTATCTGTGAGGAGTTTGTATGTTCTCCCCGTGTTTGTGTGGGTTTCCTCTGGGTGCTCCGGTTTCCTCCCACACTCCAAAAACATACTGGTAGGTTAATTGGCTGCTATCAAAATTGACCCTAGTCTCTTTCTCTTTCTCTGTCTGTGTGTTAGGGAATTTAGATTGTAAGCTCCAATGGGGCAGGGACTGATGTGAGTGAGTTCTCTGTACAGTGCTGCGGAATCAGTGGCGCTATATAAATAAATGGTGATGATGATGAATGTTACAAGTTCTAGTGCTCAAAGTGCCCGACACCAGCCAAACAGAAGGCAGCGTGCTGGCTAGAGGGGCATTATAATGTAGCATGGCCAATTGCTAGGGGTGTATTCACTGACAATGCTAGGGCACCATCAATTCTTAATAGGAGCATACCACTATAATTCTAATGTTTTTGATATTTTGTGTTAGAAATGCATAGCTCCCAACATTGCTGATTAGGAAGTCGAGACATTCACAGTTCACAGTACCGATCTGCCCAGACCACGCCTCTAAATAGCAAAGTTCCGCCCACAAATGGGTAAATCCCTTCTCTATTCTACCACAGGAATTAGGTAAAAATAGTTTCCAGGTCTTACATTTAATTAAGGGTAACGAGACTAACAAATACCTAAAAATAAGTATACTTCACAAAGATGAAATAACTACTACTGATACAAACTAGTTGTGTTGTGTCTGTGTTTATTTTAGATGGCTGACATTCCTTATGACAGATTATGAAACTCTAAATAAATGACTTTTAGCTGAGTAGGATTCTGTGTATCCAGTGACTTGAAATTATAGGCGTATAATCACTCACAGGGCTTCCCCCATCCGTACCTTGTTTCATTGTTACACAAGACAGCTTGAAATGCCTGATTGTAATGAAAACCACTGTTGTTTTACATGCCAGATCTGTAATCCGAAATCCTGGCGCCCAGTGCATGTGAAGGGTGAACATTGATAGACAGTGGAAAGATGTACAAATGCCAGGAAGGGTCAACTTTAAACACTAGTCACTTATAAAAGTTCCAAGTAGAAAATTGCCTTTATTTTTTGTGAGCTATTCATTTGGTTTAATAATTTCTGATTTTAGACATGGCTGGACCGATCTTCATGGGAATGCTCAGAATGAATTCATAGTTCATGAAGTGCCTCATGGCTTAAGCTGGGTACACACTACAGAAATTTTAACCAACTTTTTATGCCAAGCGATTTTACATGCGATCGGTCTATGGACTGCATACACACTAGCCTTGTTTAGGACGGTAAAGGGAAGAGCGGAGATCCCTTTAGCGACTTTTTACAGCCATGTTGTTGTGAGCAATGACTGTAATTTCGTACTCACTGTTGTGGATCGGTCGGAAGTTTATACACACTGCACAACGGAAACGAGATTGGAACGAAAATATTAAACTGTACGACCAACCAAATGAGGCGACAATCGTCCATTTGGGTAGACTTTCGACCATCGTGTCACTGCACACACTGACCCGACTTTTGAACGAACGGTCGTATGTCGGCTGATTGAGCCGGTTATTGGATGAAAACTGTGTAGTGTGTACCCAGCTTAAGTGATGTCACTGGTTTCTACTGAATTGAGAGGCTCCATTTTCATACATATTGGTTCATCAGACAAAATGGCTGCCTTCCCTGTGTGTGGGTGACTAGTAAACTTCAAAGAAGCCGTCTTGCTTTAAGGATGAGGCACTTTGTCCCTCTAGCCCCAGTGATGCTGTCTGCAGTGCTTAGTGAATGAATTGGGCACTTTTGAAATGCAGATTCTTAAATGTTTTTGCCCCTAACAAAATGGCAGCATTTGTTGGTCCTGTCAACATTTCTGCGTAATAGACTAAAATAAGACAGCATGGTTTGTGGGGAACACAAGTGGATGGCTCCACACTGAGATTTCTTGTTGCAGCACACATCCATACTTTGTGTATTCCTGGAAGACCAGGCCTCTGTCAGAGAACCCATTATTGAAGTAGGGGGAGGCGGGACTTGATGACTCACGTCAACATAGCCCCGCCCCAGTCATGAATCACGACATTGCACAGCAGGGGGTGGGGCCACAGTGACGTGATGCCCTCTCCTGCAATCATCATCATCATTTATATAGCGCCACCAATTCCGCAGCGCTGTACAGGGAATATTTGACATTCATATCAGTCACTGCTCCTTTGGAGCTTACAGTCTAAATTCCCTAATAGACATTGCACCTTTCCTCCCATCTGGGATCTCCCGGAAGGGAGGATTGAAAAGTTAGTGAGTATGCACGCAGCATAGTGGAGTCTTATCGGTTGCTATGGGTTACAGCACATTTATCACATAATACTATTTTATTACATAAGCCCCTATATCTACATGTACAGGAAATTCAATATGCAAGATTTACTAGTTCTAAATGTGAAAATGAATGATGTCATTAGCAGGAGCAAACTCTTATAGCTATCCTCTAAATACTTTTTTATATGTGTAAAATATCTAAAATTAAATTGAAATTTTATTTCATTAGCCATAAACAAATATCTGCTGTTACACTCATATTAAGTGTTTTGTTAGGATGTTCCCCATTGCAAGGCACTATGGAATTTTCTGGCGCTATATAAATAAATGTTGATGATGTTCTTCCTCTAATAATGTGTCTAGCTTGTCTGGTTCTTATCCATAAAACGGATTAGCCTGTGCCGTATGTAATCCTAGCAACATCAGAATTATACAGTGACTGTAATTAAAACAATATTTTCTCCAGACTAAACAAATTGTAAAGCTCAGTTATACAGTATTTAAGTTTACACCGTTTTTAAAAAGTGTATTTTTGTGATATTTAGCAAATTCGTTCCCATGTATATGGACCCATATGAGCAGAGAAGGACAGCGGTGCTAGGGAATACGAAATGATCGCTTCCTGCCTGTGTGGTCATCTACTAACCCCATGTGATGCTGCGACTTCACATGAAATCGCCACAACCCGTCCTTCATGAATAAGATTTAGGACCTGTCATTAGGCAGATTTGTCCATTACTGGGCAGTATTAAGATGACAAAACATTCTGTGATTTTGATTCTGCCACTTTAGACATAATATGGCTGCAAATGACAATGTGTACAGGCGCAATAAGCAGCTGATCACGATCACCTAATGAGAATAGATGATGGAATGTAAATTCAATCGGTAGATGACCGCATCTGACCATGTTTTGGTCAACACGGTATTGGTGGCCTGTCTGAATCGGTCGTTCCGCACTTGGGAGATGTCTCTGATATGGCGACACAGGTCTATATACATGTATGGCCAAATCAGACAGAGATTCATTCGGCTGTTGGGAGATATAGGACCTCATTTAGAGTCAGACGCAAAGTCCGTTTCAGAAGTGTAGGAGTGGGAGTGTGCTGCAGCTTGGTAGGGTATTACGTGTCACAAGCAACCCCAGTTGCTTCCCACTCTTAATACCCTATCGAGCTGCGAGCAGTTCCTGCAGCTAGCTAACCGCTTGCGCCACCTAATTCCTGCCGCACAGCTTTAGCCCTGTTTTCACGTGTGTTGCGTCTGCGCCTCACTGCGACTAGGATGTATTTACATGGTCACTCCTTCACAATTCCGTGTTCCGCCCATTCTCTCGTAGTGAGTCGCAAGCTGTCGCAAGTGTTAATTACATCCAAGATGCAGGCGGATTTGGATCTTTCTGCACATACGTGATAGTGTTTTTTTGTTGGATGCGCCTAAAACGGACTTTGTGCCCGACTCTAAATGAGGTCCATAATGAGCAACCGGATCTGCCTGTGTACTGTATAGTGTATTTATTCATAGCTCAGATCTTTCC
Organism: Mixophyes fleayi; assembly: GCF_038048845.1. NCBI lineage: Eukaryota > Metazoa > Chordata > Amphibia > Anura > Limnodynastidae > Mixophyes > Mixophyes fleayi. Next base: position 19,959,038 of record NC_134409.1, on the reverse strand, counting down.
TTTCCTCAGTCTCTCATCAGGTTGTTTAGAGGAAGCTTATAACTGGCTACTGTGTGTTATAAAACGTGGAACTGTTTCATTCTTATCTGTTCCTGCATTATACTACTGAAAGATTGTAGTGTCTTGTTCTGCTCAGTAAAAATGATAGCGCTCTGCCTTTCCGATTTATTTTATGCACACTTTATAGAAATCCAGACTTCTCTAGTCTTCAATGTGTGTTTACATTTTTTATAATTTAATTAATTTTGGTGACTTTGTCCTATATTCCCCAGTAGTCCATTTTTTTTTTAGTCGCTAAGATCTGAAAATAATTTTCCAGTTACGCACGGTGTAGTCTATGTGGATTTTGTGGCACTACATTGTGACATATGTACTAAACATAATTTTAATTCCTTCTTTTACGTTTTAAATGTTCATCTTTATTAACAAATATTGACTTTTAAAGTCCAGAAAGGAAGGTTAGATAGTGAGAATTGCATCTTGTATACGTGATACAACCATTTGTACGGTCCAGTTGGTTAGCAATCAAATCTGGGACGTTTCCTGGGAGAGTTTGCAACTAAGCACCTTATGTTAGTACCTTGGATGAACCAAGATTTTGTCAGGAAACACAAGGAGGACTGATGGATATAATAGTGCTATTCTATCATCTCCAGTTCACTAATAACACTCCAGGACATCTCAGCACTGATTATAACACTGATAGGATTACCAGAGTGTTAATTGTGTTTGATAAATGGACAATAGCTCACTGAACAATGGCTTCTCCCTCAATGGGTTAACAACTGCGGCATCAGAGAGGTACCTTGATCAGTGATTCATATTGTCACACACGGTGATTGAGTTATCAACAATTTATATGAACTATTTAGAGCTTGTACACCTAGGTTTATTCTGTCCACGTGAAGCCCATTGCTCACTGGGCTGCTGCTAATGGATTGTACATAGAGCATTTTGCTCAATATCAGCATGGGAGGGTAACAGTAATACTGACTTGGACCACAGTGGTGCGTACTTGGCTTGTGTACACAAAAGTGATCAGCAGGAACAATTTAAAGGGAAAACAAAATGCAGATGGCCCAGTGACCCAGCCCAAGGTAGCCCATAGGCAAACCAAGGGGGGGGGGTTTCGTAGTGCCTGGAAACCCCCCTCCAAGCCTGGGGCACTGTATAATTGAGGTGGCTGGACCCTGCCACCTCTTCACACGGCTCTGCTTGAAAAGGGAGAGCTGCGTGTACCTAACAGTAGTGCACGCAGCATTGCCTGTGTATATTATGGGGATAGGAAGAGTTGGAGAGCAGCCAGACACTGTCTAAGATTATAGCCACGTCCCCATGCATGATGGCCACGCCCGCTGGCGGCGTGATGTGCAAACCCCCCTCTACAAATCCTGCGTTTGTCCCTGCAGCCCCTGAAACCTTACAGGTAATTTAATCAAATTCTTCAGGTGGAAAACATGTGATATACCCCCTAGCAACCAGTCAGATTTTAGCCTTCAGTAGTTTAGCTCATAGATGCGAACTGTGACCTTGACTAATGAGGTCAAGTAGCAAGTACATGAGGGTGGGGGGGTTGTGGTGCTGCAAACAGTGGCATTTGGCTTCGCAGGGCAAATGGCTTCATTGAGGCCCCATCCCATCCACTTGGCAGCATCTGGGAGAAAAGCCTGCTCTCCTAGGGGTCCGGGAGAACTAACAGAATTTCAGGAGTCTCCCGGACATTCCAGCAGGATAGGCAAATTAACTACAATAGGGCTACTGAATGTTTATATCTGATTGGTTGCTATGGGTTACAGAAAACCTTATCCCTTATGTCATTGACTAAACCCCATCTAGTCGTTGTCTGGGAATGACCATGAATCAAACCCATCTGGCTGTGAAAATCGAAATTCCAAGTAGGACATCACAGATGCCGTGCTCCCTTACTCCACGTCTGGAATTCATTTGCGCCGGTGCTATCTTTTAACTCCTTGGTTTCTAAGGACTAAATCTCAGCAGCCTTATACATATTGTTGGGCTCTATTAGATTACTTATGTCAAAGGACAAAGTCAAAAATCAGTTTTTATATAAAATATATTACCGGTACATACTAGAAATTATTACATTTCAACTTGTATTTTGCTGTTCGTTGGTGTTTTTTAGATACTGTAACTTTGGTGGTATAATATTGGGAAATCACATATGAGATCTTCATATAATATAGATAACAACATATCCAAGATAATAGCAGCCTTATTAGAGCAAAATAATATTCTCAATTTGGTTATTGTTTAATTTCTCAAAAGGGATGAAAATATTAATCAAAGTTTAGTACAAACTCCCACACTCAGTTCATAATTGACTTTACATTGCTGACTTGGTTGGTATCAGATTTCTAGAGCCAGTTATGCTTTGGGTATAGTTTATACCAAATTCTGATTAATATCTTTCATTTTAAGAAAAGCAATGGTCAAATTCAAATCAAAACTCTTTGTGCTGTAAATAGTTTTTTAATTTTGCAATAGTTGTCCTTTAAAGAACATAGACTACCCTGTTGCAGTCATTGTATTGTTATAATAAGTTTTTATTTTATAAGAAATCATAAATACAATAAAACTCCAAACAGGAATTAATAAAACTTTTGTATACCTTGTATGCATGTATGTTGTTTTTGCTATATTATCTAATTTTTACTCCTAGACAGCTAGACTAAAATTGTAAGGTCTGTCCGGAATGAAAATGTCCTAATTCGCTCCCATATTTTGCGATTGGTTGTGACTGGAATGACAGTAAAAGGACTCTTTCAGTACTAACAATTATGTGGATGTATCAGTTTACATACTGGGCAAGACATTGACAAATACAGATCCGTACTGACAAACTCAAACCTCTCTCCACCTTACCTGATTACTTGATCCGCTGACATGGTAACGATTACAGAGACTCAGTGCGCTCTGTGCTACAAGCAAACAGGTCACTGACTGCAGTAAGTAAATAATGATATGAAAATGTACAGACCTTCACTTCTCAGCTCTCTGAAAACACTGCAATGTCTGCTGACTATACTTCAAGACAACACTTTGGGCTAGATTTACTAAGCTGCGGGTTTGAATAAGTGGGGATGTTGCCTATAGCAACCAATCAGATTCTAGCTTTCATTTATTTAGTACCTTCTACAAAATGACAGCTAGAATCTGATTGGTTGCTATAGGCAACATCCCCACATTTTCAAACCCCGCTGCTTAGTAAATCTAGCCCTTTGAGTGCAAACGGGGTGGTGCAGTCTCTTAAATAAGAAAATGAATACAACCACAAATAAACTCCATTAAAGACTCAATACCAAAGTAGAAATTATGCCAGTTACCAGTTATAACTGATAAGAGTATAACTATGTCAAGCTCTGATCTGTTCATTTAGACTATCGACATGTTATAGGTTTTCATACCTGGGTACGTTCTGTGTTGGAGGGTATTCAAATGTAGGACACATTTGTATTCATATAAACTTTTGATGTAACATGTGTGATATGTGATTTTTGGAGATGTTTCCAAATTAAAATGAAAATCATTTAAATGTTTTCAGTCCAGACACTGAAAGATGAAAATGGGCTTAAAATGCCTGTTAGCATACAAACCCTATAAAGTATTTAGATCGTCATGCCAAGGATAGTATAATATAGAGTCTTTAAAGGTCACCAGATTTTTCATTTCCTTTTCTTTTTTAATAAAGTAACGGGCAGGGCTGTACTCTGCCTAAAAAGCAGCCCTGGCACACAGAGTGTGCCAGCCTTTATAATTTTGTATGCTCAAAGCTTAAAATGTTTTGGCTAAGTCTAATAATGTCACTTAGGGATCCATCATTCACGATTGTATCTATCTGTAAGCATAGGCAAACCAAGAGGGGTTCCTAGTGCCTGGAAACCCCCCTCCAAGCCTGGGGCACTGTATAATTGAGGTGGCTGGACCCTGCCCCCGCTTCACACGGCTCTGCTTGAAAAGGGAGAGCTGCGTGCACCTAACAGTAGTGCACACAGCATTGCCCATGTATATTATGGGGATAGGAAGAGTTGGAGAGCAGCCAAGCACTGTCTAAAATTATAGCCACGCCCCCATGCATGCTGGTCACGCCCACTGGCGGCTTGGTGTGGAAACCCCCCTCTACAAATCCTGCGTTTGCCCCTGGTAAGGGCTATCCTGGGCTGGGGGTCACTGGGCTACCGGCATATTTTTTTTCTTTAAATGGTCTTAATAGACTGCTGAGCCGAGTCTCGATTTCCCCCCCCCCCCCCACCATTCCTGGCTAAAATTTGCCAGCCAGCCCCTGCCCTCCACCTAGCCAGGGCCCTGGGGCCTGCTCCGTGCAATCGGACTTCCTGGGGCTCGTACATTTTCCCGGCCGAAAAACCAGTGCGGTGGTAGAGCAGGATTAACAAAGTTCACATGATAAATATATTATATTACTGTCAAGATTCTATGCAGATCCTGAGAAATTTATAATTACTTACAGATGGAGTACAATTGTCTTAGCCAAAATCGAAAGCGCCATTCGCACATATGCAAATCATGGTTATTCACATCCTTTCAAACACAGTGGAAGGGGCGCAACCAGCATTTTGTGGGTGACGCCTCACTGTGCCTCTTAGCACAAGAAACATGTTCCATGTGTCTGTGTTATCAGTCAAAATGTTGTATCCAAGGTGCCTATCATCATCATCATCATCACCATGTATTTATATAGCGCCACTAATTCCGTAGTGCTGTACAGAGAACTCACTCACATCAGTCTCTGCCCCATTGGAGCTTACAGTCTAAATTCCCTAACATACACACGTGTCAATTATTTGTTAGCAGCCAATTAACCCACTAGTATGTTTTTGGAATGTGGGAGAAAACCAGAGCACCCGGAGGAAACCCACTCAAACACGGGGAGAAAATACAGTGCTAACCAATGAGCCACCATGCTGCCTATAGCTTTCTTTATGCATGTTCAGAACTGACCAGCAATAGTGCAATAGTCTTGTACGTTTCCAGATAGAATATACTTTTTCCTCTAATATAAATGGGGCCATTTTTTTTAAATAATGGTCCAGGATCATTTTTCCTTTAACAAAGCAAAAAATATGTCACATTGTATCACTGCCTTCTCCTTCACTTAAGTATTCTTTTCCTTTCACCTCCACCAAAATGAATTTCTCTGCATAATATTTTCAGTGTTATCAGTTTTCTCAGCCAAAGTAATTTACTTATGGCAGAAATCCATTCTGCGAGTCCTTGGTGTAATTAAATATAACATTTTAAGCTGACTCTGGCACTCTTAATGTATTTCTGACCTTACATTACTCTGTTACGCTTTGAAAGGTGTGGGCGTTTTAAGGGACATGTACCCCATTTATAATTATGGCTTGTTTTTCTATCATTTTTCAACAAAACATAAGCTGTCCTGCACAGAGAATATACACCTCTACATATATGGATTTATGCTATACTGGTGGTAAATTATAATATGTGTACAATCCATTGGAACAGTTCCCCTACAGAACCCTGGCACGGACAACAAATGTGCAGTACCACTTATGAACACAAGGTGGCAATACAGTAGATATGGGCAAATCAATTCAAAATGCGGCTAAAATGCAGATATTCGCCGTTGGAGAATTATTGAATTTCATGGAAAAACATGAATTTGTCTGATATTTGGCAAATAGCTAACACACACTGGAGAATCAGACAAAGTAGCCAATCAGCAAGCACCAACAAATGTCCCATGTCTATAGCCCCATAAAAGGCATGTACAGTCCCTCTGGCACTCCCTCTTCCTGGATTGTAGCCTATAGCAACCAGTTATCAATCGATGGCGTTATAGTGAACGATTAATATGTAGGAAAATTATACATTGCAGGTAACAGGATAATATATTGATTTAAGTAAATGATATGGGACAAACTCTCAATATATAAAAGACATTTATATTTTGTGTTTGCATCTATCTGAAACGAATGCAAAATCTGTCCATTGCCAACAACTTCTGCATCCAAATTATCTCAAAACTCACTTCATCCATCACGGTAAAATGCTGTTATGATTTGTAATAGTTTTGGAATGGCACAGAGAGAATGCTTTAGCATGCAAAGGTTTAACAAAATATGTAATTTATTTCCACACAAAAAAACATCATTGTGCCGTAAAAGTATTATAAAATGATCTTGATGAACAAGTGTCGGCGTGAGGTTTTTTTTCTGTAGATATTCATTGTAATCCATCGACGTGTAACACTGTGGGAATGGATTTGTAAGGAACTGTAAAGGAAGAAAATTACCAAGCACCTGGTTTTCATTCCCAGATCGTTACAGCTGTCATTTATTTTGTGTTGTTAGAATAACGACCGGTTAGGAAAGAAAAAAGTACTAGAGATGTGGCGATAATCTGGAGGTGTCATTTTTGTCAGGAGTGAAACATAGGGGAGATTTATTCACAAACCAGGATCTTGTTCAGATCTCTCATTTATCACAGTAACTAATGGCAGAACATTGCATTGCAGGGAAAAGTGTAAAATAAAATCATCATCAAAGGAAAATGTGACTTATGAATTAGGTGCCTTTACCTTAAACTGCTTCTTTGTATTTTTGTATGTCCGAAAATAGAGGTGTGAATTGTCTTAGGATGAGGCCTCTGCGGGAAGAGAACTTTTGTCTGATATTTACTGAAATTTAGACTGTAAGCTCCAATGGGGCAGGGACTGATGTGAGTGAGTTCTCTGTACAGCGCTGTGGAATTAGTGGCGCAATATACAGGGCCGGTGCTAGGGTCCATGGGGCCCTAGGCATTTTTACAAAATCGCCCCCCCCCCCCCCCGCAAAAATGGGCACCCTCCTCCCCCCTCACCCCGTCTTTCCTTACCTTGTCTCACCACCGCCGCCTCTCTGCTCCGTCTCCTCCCCTCCACTCACTGACACTAGTGAGTGGAGGGGAGGAGACGGAGCAGAGAGGCGGCGGTGGTGAGCAATAGCCTCTTCCCCCCCCCTCCCCGTGCATCTGAATGCTGTGCGGCGGCCGTGACAGGTATGGTCAGCAGTCGCCGCACAGTTTTATAGTAATTTACCATTCTATGGTGCCCTCCAGAGCCCGGCGCCCTAGGCAAGTGCCTAACCTTGCCTAATGGGAGCGCCGGGCCTGGCTATATAAATAAATTATGATGATGATACTGCATAAAGAGTTGTAAATATTACCACTTGTGTCCAACAGGTGGCGATGCAGGGACAATACAGCCCTCTTTAAAGGCTTGGCCACATTTGGACAACCCCTGTCATATAGGGACCTCCCCCATGTACCGTTTTGGTTGGGGTCCACTAACTTGACCCTCACCATTACCCGTGCTCAGTCATGCCATCCTGGCATCTGGCAGACAGGTGAGGTGTGATCTGCCAGTGCTGGTGCACAGATAACTAAGATGGCCTTGGATTTTGATTGAACACAGATCCTGTTTAAATAGGGGCCATATTTGCTATATACATACTGAGTGGGAATTTTAATTTATCTCCAACATTTCACCGTAAGCACTGACAGCTCTTTCCTTTCTCTGCCATTAGGTTATATGGCTGCAATACCAAGAGTCACATAGGGGGTTTAAAATAAACATGATATTGTATTTTAGAACAACGTCAATATACCATACCTCCCAACTACCCCAGCTTTGGCTGAACTGTCCCGACTCTAGGACCCCGAAAGCGGCATGGCTTTTCAGAAGGGGGTGTGGCTTATAGAAAGGGGGTGTGGTTTTGTGTGAATGTGGTTGGTTGGATCTAAAGGTGATTTGTGCACAGTAGGGCGTGGTTTGCCCATATCATGGGTGGGGCTTATTTTGTCTTGATTTAGCTTTTTAAAATATTGGGAGATGATAAACACTGAATTGTATATTTTGCATTTAAATGTTTGTGTTTATCTCTTATGTACCATTAGTATTTAAGCTGCCTCATTAGCAGTGTCCTACCTACCCTTGGTAATCATGCTCCATTTATTTTATTTTGTATAATGTATGCTCCGTGTTCCCCACTGTCTGGCACTGTGGAGCGCTGTGGTGCCATGCAAAATCATAAATAATAATAATAATTATATATATATATATATATATATATATATATATATATATATATATATATATATATATATATATATATATATATATATATATATTTTACTCAAATTACATATAGAGTGCAGCATTTATTGGATTAATGATGATAGTACGGCTTCCCTGTTACCTTGACATAGAAAGCCTACAGTTGCCCCTGATTGTATACCCTGTCCTGCTAAACTATGCTGATCACCATCTAAGGATAACAAACGCCTGTATTTTTAAATAGCTATTTTTCCTTGATGTATACATAAGCCAGTATATTATATTAAATTGCATGTGAGACTGTTTATTGATTACATATCAAAACTAAAATATTTAGAACTGAAAATAAAACAATATACATAAATATTGTAAAAATGCTTGTCTGATGTGCACCGAATTCTAGAACAAACTGCACATCATTAAAATGGTTTGGAAGTTTTTGCAATCTGTTTATACTTTGCTTTGGTGTTGGAGCTCAGTCGTAAAACTGGAGAATAAACATCATACGCGTTGAAGCTGACTATGCGGCACACATGTGTCAATGTTGTTATCTGATAGGTCAGAGAGATATTTCATTTGTTCCTTGAGACAAGAATATTGTTATTTTTAGTGTAATTTTTTTTTTGCGCTGTAAATCCACGCATCTGTAGTTAATGAAACATCTTGTTGATGAAATAATTTGTCATTTTCCCTAAAAGTATATCATGTAATTATTTTTTTTAGAATTCAACAGAACATAACAGAGTGTGAAAAAATATTCAGATTTTTTTTGACATGTGTTTAACTGTTAAAAAAAGACATTTTTGCTATTTTTAGAAAAATCATTGCAACATGTTTTCCAAGATCAAATTACTTACACTTAGTGACTTGAATGTGTTCTTCTGCAATGTTTAATATCTACATGACGTTATTGTGTTGCCTTCATTCTGTGCTTTTCATTCATGAAATTATACCATCAGTGAAAGCTAATTATTTCCGCTGCTTTGGGATGACTCAGATGTGCTGGGCTCTCAGAATTGGTAGCAATTGTATTTGGAGAGATCAGCTTTGCATCATTTCAAATGGAGGGAAAAAATAAACAATTATCGCTATTTGTATAAAAACCTGTTTAAAAAGTACAGACAAAAGCCAGAGATATAAAGCAATATATTTGGAAAAATTGCAGGAGAGTCCATATAAGACAACATCAACTGAATGTGAAAAACCTATTTAAAGCATCACTCCTACATAGAAGATTTATTTTATTTTAAAAATAGCAAGATAAGTACCTTTTTAAGCATGTATCTGATTAAGCATGCTCCCTGGTTGGCAAAAAAAATGGCTTCCAGGCACAGATGGCGTCACTCTGTGACACAGACTCACAGTCATGTGATGGCAGAGGGGGGGGAGAAGGAGGATGCTACAGTGCAGACAGAGCTCAGAGGGGCGTTCCAAAGTCTCCCTGATCAATGCATCTTGTGTCACGTGACTGTGGTTGTCATGGTAATCCAGAATCATAAATTAATAGCAGCCTGCAGAAGAGAACAAGGGAACTTGGTAGATATCAACATTCCTCTTGTAGCCTGCCACAGTGGAATTGTTGCTTTAAACAATTGAATTTAGAACAAGTACCAAAATGTTGATTGAAATTTAGCACCAACAACGTTTGAGGAAATGCTAATTTTCTTTCTCATTCTTTGATAAATATTTTATTTTCTTATATAAAAGTTTCAAAAAAGTTAAGCAAATCTAGGCACCCGTTTTATTTCAAAGCATGTATTACAGCACTTGTGACAACTGATAAACGTGGAGAACACACACGTGGATCATAGAATGACTGACAAACTCCATAGATTTCAAAGTGAGATGTATGAAGCGAATGCGGCAAAGACAACATGACATTTAAGTGGAAACATATTATTACTTCAAAGGACAATGTTTTTTAGTAAACTGCGAAGTGTCAAATACTACACTAATGTGATCAGAAAGGATTAAAGGCTTCACATTAAACATCCCAAAAATTATTAATAACTGTGAATAATGTGCAACATCTATCTTAGAAACCTTGGTCACTGTATTGTTCTACGTTGCTGAAGCATCATGAATTTGTAGCATAGAGTTTGCAAATATTTTCATCCAAATATATGTTGGGCTGGTGAATATAATATAATATATAATATATGTAATATATGGGGGTAATATATTTACTGTAGTATTAGTTTATTAGAAGTATCTGGGGAGTTCTGTGACTAAAGGTAAAAGACTGTAGACCAAGTGCGTCATACAGGTCATGTAGATCTGGGATGTGCGGACCCCACCGTCCCCTGTGAGTCCTGGATCCATGGTGGCTCAGCGGTTAGCACTTCTGCCTTACAGCACTGAGGTCATGAGTTTGATTCCCAACCAAGGCCTTATCTGTGTGGAGTTTGTATGTTCTCCCTGTGTTTGCGTGGGTTTCCTCCGGGTGCTCCGGTTTCCTCCGACACTCCAAAAACATACTAGTAGGTTAATTGGCTGCTAACAAATTGACCCTAGTCTGTCTGTGTACCTGTGTTAAGGAATTTAGACTGTAAGCTCCAATGGGGCAGGGACTGATGTGAATGAGTTCTCTGTGCAGCGCTGCGGAATTAGTGGGGCTATATAAATAAATGGTGATGATCCTTCAGTGGACGATAATGGCTCTAACTTATTTCTCGTTCATGTTTGCACTGGAACAAATGCCTCTTAAATGCATTTACAAAACCTCATACTTGTCCTTCTTCAGTGTGTTCACAATGCTCCCCCTCAGCATAGTGTACTATAAACATTAATGAGGGCTAAACTAGAACTTTATTATAATGTATCAAGTGTTATCGCTCGGAACGCTACAGATGCGGTTGAAATTGAAGCGACTTAGACGCTGGTCACAAAGTGTGCAGGTCAAGAAGGGGTCATGTTGACCTGTACACAAGGGCGAATGTTAAATGTCATTTTGTATATTTAAGAATTACTGAAATATGCGGAAAACCCAGGGTGCCAGGCATTCTGGATAATAGATCCCATACCTTTGTATTATCACAGACAAGCCTTTGGCTCCTCGTGGCTGCAGGGCACTCTGGGACAGTTCTGTCTGCACCCTGTGACATTTGTGTGTAGATCCGGCATGTGGCAGGACTGTTGTGAGTTAGGCATGCAAAATGTGGAAAGGAATCGGAGCAGCGTTTGGCTAATTGATCTATTCACCACAGCAAAGGCAACGCAGATGTTACAACTCCTGTCAGTACATTCCTTTATAAAATACAAAAAAATAGGGGGGTTATTTCTGTTTCTAAGAGAACTGGTGATGAACTAAAAATAAATTGGTTTATTCCTAGCTTGTGTGTAAGTCTACTTATAATGCACAAGCAATGTTAGTTGTGTTCAAGTATAAATTCCTGTAAATATCTGTTATAGTATATTAAATACTATATAGTATATTATATAGCATATAGTAATATTATAGTATACATGGAGTTCATCACTTCAGTGTTCATTAACAAAACTTGTTTATTATAACGAATAAATGTAAATAATTATCAATATTGGCAGTCCCCTCAGATTCCTGCGACTTGTATAAAAGAATTCGGCATAGAACTCTGAGCTTTTCTATAATCATCACTTTTAATACCCTTATTTTTTATAGTAGGGAATACATTGTCCCATATATATATATATATATATATATATATATATATATATATATATATATATATATATATATTAATTTTTAAGAGCAATATGGACCAATACGATTATTGGAGGTCATGAAAAAAAATCCAACACATGTTTTCCTTCGTTGGTTTTGACAAAACACCGTTCCCAAGTGTCTGGCTGCATACCTTAGAGGGAAGGCGTAATAGACTTGGCGTCTCCCTCTTTGGGTAGACCTCAGATTTCATCATGTTAAAACCACCACCTATAATTCCAAAATATTTCGGCAACTTGTTAACCACAAAAGGACCAGTATGGTACTGCAGGGTACAGCTGCTCCTCTTCTCAGATGCATAGAGGGGTGTAATGCTTAACCCATGCAACGTGATAAAGCCTTGCGGATTCATCGCTGACAAACCAGTAACATCCCTCTGTCTTTATAAATAAAGATTGTTCAAAATGTTGTGTAATGACATCTCAATAGTAATAGAGATTCTTCGGAATGTGCAGCCACACCATAACTTAGAATAACTGAGGTTATTTATGGATAAGTTCACTTAGAGGACTGCTTAAATTAGAACGCAAGCTGGTGATAACATGTAATATTAGCATAACTAGTAACATCACTAATAATTTGATTAATAATAATAATAATAATGATCATGGGCCTGATTCATTAAGGATCTTAACTTAAGAAACTTCTTATTTCAGTCTCCTGGACAAAACCATGTTACCATGCAAGGGGTGCAAATTAGTATTCTGTTTTGCACATAAGTTAAATACTGACTGTTTTTTCATGTAGCACACAAATATCAACTTTAAATTTCAGTGTACAAATAAGCTATCAAGTATTTGTGTGCTACATGAAAAAACAGTCAGTATTTAACTTATGTGCAAAACAGAATACTAATTTGCACCCCTATTTTGCATTGTAACATGGTTTTGTCCAGGAGACTGAAATAAGAAGTTTCTCAAGTTAAGATCCTTAATGAATCAGGCCCCATGTTATGAAAGAACCGCTAACAGCCGTCAGAAGATATTTAAGATAAGGTGGATTTAAGAACACTTATTGGTGCATCAGATACATTGCATGGGCATATAGCAAACACAGGTGAAATTATATAAAATGCAAGACTTGTGCAGTATTAGATATTATAAATGAATGAAGGGTAAAAAAAATATAGTGAACATTTTTTTAAATCCTTCTATACGTGGAAAAAGCTATATTCATCTTAAACAAAAAGAATGTTTCTTGTTTGCAATAATATGATACCAGTTTCTGGGCTAGTGTGTGACCACGGTGTTCTATATACAGAGGTATTAAAACTGCAACCCCTGTTAGCCAAGGTGAAGCTCTCAGCCATTTAACACCTTCCCACAGATTGCAACCAGCAAAGGACTAAACAAAATATTTCCAGCCAAGCTGATACACATGGTTCATATTTATCCAAGTGTACACAGCAAAATCTCTATGTGGAAACAAAATGTCATAAAATTGTGAGTAAAAGGGTGCCACGTACAGTGTGTCAGCTGAGCTACTTAGCCTTTCTCCTGTGCGAAACCTCCCTCAGATTACTAATATAAACAGCACAAACTGCCTGGTTACATACAGCCCAGTTAAAAGACTATTAATAGTCAGCTGGATTCACACAGAGTATCTGTTGTTTACATTGCGTATGATAGACTCAAGTACTGGTGGTGATATCTGTCAGATGTCTTCTATGTACTATGGAGGTAATTATAAATCCAACATCGGCTCTTCATTTAGGAAGCAATAATTAGCGCAATACAAAATCTCCATTTTCCCTGTTATCTCTCAGTTATTTTCCGCTCTTTACGCCCGTTTTTTACTCCATTGATCATATATTCGGGCAGCACGGTGGCTCAGTGCTTAATGCTTCTGCCTCACATTAGTAGGTTCATTGGCTGCTGACAAAATTAACACTGGTTTGTGTCAGCGTTAGGAAATTTAGACGGTAAGCTCCAATGGGGCAGGGACTGATGTGAAAGACCTATATTCTCTGTATGGCGCTGCGGAATTGGTGGCGCTATATAAATAAACGATGATGCTATATTTATCTTGCAAGATGATGACGTTTGTGAAAGAACTCTTTTTGCGTCTGGATGATGATGATGATGCAAATGTGAGATTGAAATCACTGAAGGAGGATTTTTTATGCTCACAAGATACTACAATGAACTATAAGGGATGGAAATAAAACTAGATGGAAGATATTCGTGATTTCGTGGAGCATTGGCCAGCGCTCGCACCATGCAATTGGCTGGGTTTTAGCACATCAGAATGTTGACATTATCAGCTTCATTCAAAGTCCCAGCATGCCCTGCCAGCTATCTGCTGGCTATTGGCTGTAGTTTCACAACACCTGGGGAGCTTCAGGTTGTACCTGGCCTCATCTAGGGGCACAAGATACTACTCACCTTTAGTAAAATGCTGGTTTATCAATGCATTTCATGTAACAGACTACACATTAATGACACTTGAAATTAGCTCTAATAATCTGCTTACATTATCAGATATTTGAGACTGAAATACATATTATATAATATTGGAGATTGTCTCCTGCATTAGGCAAATTCCTGCATAAAACCGCAGACCCATAATACTCAATGGGGACTGCGGTCTGGGCAGTTTTATCAAGGTCCTAAAAGCTTAGCTTTTTCGGAGCTTGACTCCCGATGTCGTTAGCCATTAGCCAGTCAGAACCCGGAATCTTTAGTAGAAAAAAAGTCATGACCGGGGCGACCTCCTATCGGAAACTCTGTCCCGACATGACTTCAGGGCTTTAATTAGGGCTGTTCGAGAGGAACGACAGCACAGGGTGCAACGCAGAAGGGGGGCACAGTTTATGAATATTTTATTTTCATTTGGTTACAATTGAGGGCTAGGGGCGCGTCCGTTTTCCTTCTTGTCCCGGGCACTATAATTTTAAGTTACGACTCTGCATTACTTGCCCCAGAATGTCATCTGTCATCGTTACAGTGACAGATTATAATTTACGGGGCAAAACCCGGATCGTTATTAAATAGACCCCAGAGACTGTTGGAACACGGTGTTCCGTTCTGGGATCTAGTGCTCATCTCATTCTGCTTTTTCCTGCAATATTTAACAAGGTCAGACAGAAATATTATTAGCGTTCTCTAATTCTTTCTACTAAGTTAAATTGTAGTGCTGCTATAAAGCACATTCCTTCATTGAACAAATATCTTAAATCTTAAAGACTCAACGTTAGGACAGTTCTGCAGGAATGTGCAGAGATGAGCATTTCAAAATTATAAATCTTTATGCCGAACTGTCTTATCCTCTTCTGGGGAAACCATAGGGAAATATTTCTGACACATCATTCAGAAAGGTAAATCAGATCCTGCCAGATAAATCAAGAACGGTTTGCATGAGGACAAGCTTTGAAGTGAGCAGGTCCAATCGCATCCCTCCGATCGGGGCCGCCAACAGGGGGGAAACGCCGCCCACCAGCCCAGGTCAAAGCTTCATTTCTGAAGCCTCAGGGAACTTCTCTGAGAGCGAGTCTTCATTGTTCTGTCATTCTGTTTTGGTCAGGACAATTTTTCGGAGGGTAATGAAAACTTTTCCTGACTCAGAGGTTTTATTAAAACGCAGTCTCGCCTCACTTAGTAACATGTGTTACATATATTGATGTTGGTTTTTTTTTTTCACTATAGTGATTACCCAAGTTCCCCCTTTTTCTGCAGCGCTAAAATATTTCTTGTGTTGATGAGATTTTCCAGGCTGCAGGTTTCATTTGTAAGCATTGCACTTAGGTGCAAAATTTGCAGTAGACCATAACAACCAATCAATGGATCGCTCATTTCCTTTCATTGTATAACTTGCAGTGAATAAAGAAAAGCTAAATGCTGATTGGTTGTCACTAAGATTTTGCAAACAAATGGAATGATAGAAAATGAGCTTTATTTTTATAGAGCTGGGCAAAGAGAGTGTTTACTTTTAGCTCAGTCTCATTGTGAACCTTCTTAGCATAATCTAAATCATACAGTATAGAGTTATAGCTAAAGTTGGTCATTTCATCATCATCATCATTTATTTATATAGCGCCACTAATTCCGCAGGGCTGTACAGAGAACTCATTCACATCAGTCCCTGCCCCATTGTAGCTTATAGTCTAAATTCCCTAATATAAACACACAGTCACATAGACAGACAGAGAGGGAGAGACTAGGGTCAATTTTGATAGCAGCCAATTAACCTACCAGTATGTTTTTGGAGTGTTGAAGGAAACCAGAGCACCCGGAGGAAACGCACGCAAACACAGGGAGAACATACAAACTCCGCACAGATATGGCCATGGTCGGGAATCGAACTCATGACCCCAGTGCTGTGAGGCAGATGTGCTAACCACTAGGCCACTGTGCTGTAATTTGAGTTTTTCTTTAAATGAACGATGGGGATTTTAAGGAGTCGATTCAGTAAAGAGTGAAGTCCCGTAGGAAGTGGAACCTCACACAACAATCCTCCACGGGATATTCCTGGTTATCTCTGCTCATTTTTGCTCACTGCACCACAGGCTGCAAAGATTTCTGTACCATAATTGCTAGTGCGCGCTGTATCATCACCTCCAAGAGACTTCGTTCTTAACTGAATGTGCCCCTGAGTGTGATGATTGTTGTGGTGTCATCTTGTTTCCTGGCCTGAATTTCCTTCTTTTTGTCTTTGACATCTAGGCATAAAAGTAAAATAAAAATAACATAAAATAATTAACATCATTTAAAAAAAAAAAGTATTGGAAATGGCTTGATAAAAAGAAAGTGAGATGTAGTTATAAAGTAACTGCGCAGTTTTCTGAGCAGATGTTTTTCTGACAGTAGGTGCAAAGTAATTTTTTTTATTAATTAATAGCTGTTTTGACATTATGGGGCATATTCAATTAGTGGCGGCAGCGCTTTTTTTTTTTTAATTGTAATACAGTACCGCAACATCGCGGATTTCCCTTTTCAACCCCATTGGAGTCGAAGGGAAATCCAGGATGTTGCGGTAACATGGAGTACCTTCACGCCCGTTCCGGAGACACTCCGAGCACAATTGAACATGCCAAAGCTACAATGCCAGAACCCGTCTTTACACTAATAGATTGTTGCTCAATCTGGCTCCACAAGTTGGCGGATGGAGAACATTCTGGGCTTGATCTCAATACTTTCTATTTAATGATACAGATGTTAAGACTTACAAGATTCTAGCCCTTGAGGCCAAATTTGAAAGAGTTGTGGACCCAATATGTTCTCTTCTGTATTTTCACTGTTCATGTATCATCACTTAATCATTAGAAACTTGCTGAGCTTTAGTGGAGTGGAGCTTAGTAAATATAGCACAAGTACATCTGGTGGCCTGAAGACACTGATCTCAGCCAATGGTACTAGATACCACGTTCGTAGGGCCCTGGGCATAGGTGCTATACACTGGTCACCGGCTGAGTAAAGAAGCGAATAACCACAAGAGCACTTGGCAGGACTGACTTATTTCTGGTAAAGTAAGTTCAAAGGAACTTCCTAACCAAGACCTACAAGTGTAGGAGGTCCAGCTCTACTGTACACAGCTGTGAGGCCCATAAGGACCACCATGTTGAGCAGAAGGACTGATGGTCATAGGTAGATGAATGGGGCTGTTAAATTAATCAGTGGGGCCTCTCTTTAGAGAGCATACACTATATCCTACACTTTGGGAGGATCGTATATACTGTACTTCTTTATTGGGTACCCAGTGTTGGCTAACCTGTGATACTCCATGTGTTGTGAAACTACAAGTCCCAGCTTACCCTTCCAGCAATAAATTGTTATATATTGCCAAAGCATGCTGGGACTTGTAGTTTCACAACACCTGGAGTGTCACAGGTTAGCCAACACTGTGGTAAGCCATAGTGTCATCTATGATGCCAGAGGGGCATGTCACGGCAGTGATTATCCATATGTTGGTAGGAGAGATAGAGAACGGTCATTCCTCACAGAGGTACAGCTAGAGACATCGTTCACTTCCATTCTTTATTAGAACTCCTTTCATCTGCTAGAAATAACCTATCTGTCCATCAGGCAACACGGTCAGACTCATATCAGGGGGATACACTGGAAATAGATACCAAAACTTTTTATAATTTCACCTAACAACTCAACTAGTTCACAGCTCAGAGCTGAGGATGGGACTCACCAGATCTTCCTAAAACATTGCACAGAATAAATGTGTCTGTTACCTTTAAAACCATCAGGTGTTCATCCTTTAGCTTTGATATACCATTAGGAAATCCACTGATCACCTTCTAACATATCTGTCTACGGAGTTGGCAAGTTGGAACTCGCGGTAACAGTCCGCGGGCAATGTTTTATATTTTATTATCACACCGCTTGGCGATTTTATTTACAATTTATTCTTCTGGCCTCATATGATATCAGGCAATTGACCTGATATTGCAGTATGTCTGACTCAAAAAACACAGAGATGCTGGATAATAATCTATCATCAAACAGATCGTTATAGGGTATGTTGCTGAATGTAGCATGTTGCTATATCTGATCAGTCTAAAGCTGAGTACACACGGCAGAATTTACCACCAACTTTTTATGCCGATCGATTTTACATGTGATCGATGTTCCGATCGCTCGGTCCATGGACTGCATACACACTAGCCTTGTTTAGGACGATAAAGGGAAGAGCGGACGTCCCTTTAGCGACTTTTTACAGCCATGTTGTCGTGAGCAATGACTGTAATTTCATACTCACTGTTGTGGATCAGTCGGAAACTTATACACACTACACAACGGAAACGAGATTGGAACGAAAATATTTAACGGTACGACCAACTAAATGAGGCGACAATCGTCCACTTGGGCAGACTTTCAACTATCGTGTCACTACACACACTGACCTGGCTTTCGAACGAGAGGTCGTATGTTGGCTGATTGAGCTGATTTTTGGACGAAAACTGTGTAGTGTGTACCCAGCTTTAGGCTCCACTATTGCTGAAGGTGATCGGACAACTTGGCCAAAAGTTTTCCCTGTAGGATGCTTTTCTCTTCCTTTTGGCTCTGGGTGTGGAAATAATGGAAAGACGCACCTTACATAATCAGAAACGTAAAACATATAAGTTAATGAGGATATCGTTGAAGGACCAATCTGTCGTCTTTCTGAAAGCTCATACTATATAATTAGTAACACAATGTGTAGTGATGTCGGTTTTACTAGACAACTTGTAACAGGTTCGAAGTCTATTCAGCCTGCTGTCCAATTGTCTCCCTTGGAGAGAAACTGACTTGAGCCAGAAAGAGAAAGTTGGGCTAATTCTTACTACAACATTGTTGGGACATGGTTTTAAACAGCTTTATCACTGGTCGAGGTCAACTGTCTTTTAAGTAAGGAGAGTGGTGTTATCGAGCACTCTATCTTAGTTGATCAAACATTCCTTTAACCCATCCTTTGTGGCAACATGATTAGGCTGGAGTTCAAATATCAGCGAGGGGACAAGTAGGATAAAGCCCATTCTTCACCATCCAACCACACAAAACAAAAACAGGGGAACAAAGAGGTCTGTGTCAGCTTTGGAGAAAGCTTCTCCGAAGACTCTGCATGAAGAAGACTTTCAAGTTATATCGCCCTGTTCCGTGCGGCTCAGGTTTCCTTGTGTTCTTGTTGGGGGAGGAGGAGTGCTCAGTAGTCTTTGTTGACTGAGATAAAGTGGACAGCTAGATTCTTTGGTGTCTTCTTCAGGCAAAAATCTTGAAGTCTTGCACCTCTGTTTCACTCCACTTCTGTTATTTCGTTCACAAAGGCATTTCTTCCTGTCTTATCTAGGGATGACATATTCTCTCCCTTTAGCTCCTTTCATGTGTAACTGAGTTTAAGCCGGAGAGTCCTCGTCCACATCTAATGGGTGATGGACTCACCAAAGGACATTATTAATGCCAACATATTATATGCAATTGTAGCCCAAAGCCATTTCAAAATGGAAAATAATTAAAAGGTTTAAAGGGACACGAACATTTGCTGTGCTTAAATGTGTCTAGCTAAGGAGAATCGATATTCTAGACAATAGTTTGCAGTGAGCAAATTTAATGAGTTGTGACTGACATGTACTAGCCTGCTCACCATCATATTTTCGGACCGTTCCATACCACCAGTGATGTCATACCCCACCCCCAGTAATGTCACATATATCCCTTGCTATTAGGACATACCCGTATGCTATTGTATTGTGAGAGGTTATTAGATTAATTATATGAAGGGATTATGGGGAAGAGAACGCGTGTAATGGGATTGGGAGAACTTTTCTAGCAAATTTACTAGCACCATTGTAGAAACTAGCTAAAGTCCTATAACAAGAATATTTTATACCTACGTCCATTAATATTTACTTTAGACAAATAACAAAGGGAAAATAAAAATACAGGGTTTAGAGTCCCTTTTGTGTTGCAAGATTAAGAACATCTGGATAACGTATATTTATCTTATTGTATAGATACACACTACTGAAATATTTGTGGGCAGCATGGTGGCTCAGTGGTTAGCACTATTGCCTCATAGCACTAGAGTCATGAGTTCGATTCCCAACCATGGCCTTATCTGTGTGGAGTTTGTATGTTCTCCCTGTGTTTGCGTGGGTTTCCTCCGGGTGCTCTGGTTTCCTCCCACACTCCAAAAAACATGCTAGTAGGTTAATTGGCTGCTATCAAAATTGACCTTAGCCTCTCTGTCTGTATGTTAGGGAATTTAGACTGTAAGCTCCAATGGGGCAGGGACTGATGTGAATGAGTTCTCTGTACAGCGCTGCGGAATTACTGGCGCTATATAAATAGATGATGATAATGAATATTAGTTCTTCTATAGCAATCTTTTTAAGGCTGGTGTAGAAGGGTAGTGGTGTTAGCCTATGATGTTTCTGTATAAAGAGGAGACAAAATATTATACAATTGTTCATGATAACTTAGCCACTAGGGGCACTGTTTCAATGGGGTCTTTGTATGATATTTAATTACAAATTAGCTGTACGACATGGCACCTTCCACTTGAAATTGCAGTCAGCACACTTTGCATTCTACATAATGGCGAGTCATACTGCTGAGTGACACAGAACCTCCAGACGGCTCAAGTCACCGGAAGGTGCCGGGTGGAAGTGCAGTCAACAAGACTCTAATGAGGCTGGATTATAACACTGGTAAATTAAGGGAAGGGGGGGGTGCCTCTGTTCGATATAGCTGGCATAGGAGTATCTGTGGGCAATATTACTGGCAATGGAATATGTCGGGAAATACAGCTTGCACTTGCGGATCTCAATAGGGTTAGCAAAGGCAGTCCATGTGCAGTATGGGGGCAATGGGGCACTCTATGTTTAATATGGCTGTCAGTGGTTAGCAATGGGGCGGAGTCTCTGTGCATTGTGGTTAGCAATTGGGCGGAGTCTCTGTGAATTGTGGTTAGCAGTTGGGCGGAGTCTGTGTGCATTGCGGTCAGCAGTGGGGCGGAGTCCCTGTGCATTGCGGTCAGCAGTGGGGCGGAGTCCCTGCAATGCGGTTAGCAGTGGGGCGGAGTCTCTGTGCATTGCAGTTAGCAGTGAACAGTTATCTGTGCAGTGTGACTGACAATGGTGTCCTGGATTGAATAATCATGGAGCGCTTCTAAAATAAACATGTGCAGAGTTACTGAGGCCCCAAAACTGCCACCCTCCCTAGGGTCCCATTTGCTTAGGGACCATCTACATTATAATACTGCTTCAAGTTCAGCACATCGTAGCCACAATGAATTGCAGGGCAATGAAAGTAATCGTTGAAATGGGTGATATGGATGTACTCACTGTACTGAGCCATGATTGACTTCAAATAACAAATACACAAAAGGTGACAGTGAACGTCTTTGAGTAGAAAATCTACTTCAGGTCTAGAAATGTGACATTATTTCAAGGTTCGGAAAACAAAATACACCACTTGTCAAAATTTATTTTCCAATGCCCAGATCACATCCATCTTTGCTTCATAATGCATATAGGGGGCTGAAACTGGATCCTAATCTGGCACATTTTAAAAGTGTATATTTTGATTTTTATTTATAGTACATAACTGTATAACAACCACTAGGAGCTGACAGGAAAAATGGTGCATTACTTACATGTCCCTCGTCCATCAATGTCTGACGCTTCCAGTTATCCTGTATCAACATTTCTTCAGTGTGAGCATCAGTTTCCTGATGTGTTTCAAGTTTAATGAAAATGATAAGGAAAAAAACATTTTCCTTATGGTCTAAATTTTAAGGCAAACAGATTTTATGACTACACAAACCAGTAAAAGAATTCCTGACAGTAATTATATTAATAGCCAAAAGGGAGTTTTTTCCGCTTGTGCGTAAAGGAGTACGGCGTGTTGTTTTAACTAGATCGACGATGACAGATCTTTTATGGAAAGAGGGATCCTCATGAGGGAAGCGGCTTAAGCATTTGGGGTCAAAGGTCATTCATGACCCACACTGTACTAGACTGACTCCATGTTGTTGGCCTCTTGCAGGAAGAAGGAAGTATTTCAGATACGGTCCATTAACCTTTTTTTTTACCCTTTCAGGAATGAAACAAAAGGACATTTTTTTTTTCCTTTAACACAATTTGTATGTGACTTCAATGGCTAAAAATGGGAGATCAATCAAAAAGTGAGGAACTATGTATGAAATCAGTGAAGTATAGTGCTTGGCAGTTAGGATTTGTAGAATAATTGTTAGCTGCATTCTATTGTATACATACAATGAATGGAAAAAAAAAACTATTATGTCCACTTTTTATTCAGTTTGTGCCTCACTTTATGTAAGTCTGTTGCAATTGCATATATTGCTGTTGTCACCTTCACAAGTGAAGCCATTTTGTTGGGTGGAGCAATGGTTATGAGAAGGCAGACTACCAATTCACCAAGAACCAGTCACATGACTGACAATTGCCTTATGTCATAGATAGAAATAATGTGGGTCTCGTTTACAAAGGGCACCTGCTATCCACAGCCAAGCACCTTGGCTTTGCACCAGAGGTCCTGGATAGTCCCACCAGGTGAATGCCTTGACATTGCTTAGGAGACAACTAAAAGTGTGCCTAGCTGTATAGAGAGACGGACAAATCTTTAGAGAACCGAGTGAGGTGACCTCTGGATCATTTTTATTAGGACATGACTGGAAGACCACCAGCTCTGTTCTGGAACACCCCTTCTCAGCCCAACTCCTCTCTCCTTTTTTGTTCCTCCATAAATGCTGCGGGTTTGAAAAGTCTAGATGTTGCCTATAGCAACCAATCAGATTCTAGTTAGCATTTATCTAGTACATTCTACAAAATGACAGCTAGAATCTGATTGGTTGCTATAGGCAACATCTCCACTTGTCAAACCCGCCGGAAACTCGCAGCTTGATACATTAACCCCCTAGTCTTTTGATAGAACAGGGACGCTGTCAATCATTCCGCTGTGTGACGGGGTCCAAAGTGTGTGTGTTATATATGTGAGCATGGGCTTTCATCCTGCACCTAAGACCTCATAAGTGTATATTAGGAGGATTAAAACCTTGGAAATAGTACCCTGAATCTTAGAACTACAGAATGGTTCATGTTCTATATTCTCCCGATGTAGTGAGGAAAACACCAGTATGTTAATATGAGATTGAGACTCAGAACATAGAACGGTTTGTACTAAGTCTACAATGTGGCCGGAACCCAGGGGAGTCTTTAAACTGGAATAAAAATTCCTGACCCAATAAATTAAAATTCCTAATTCGCAATAAAAGATTTAAGGAACTATTAACCCTATAATGATGTAAATCAGTTGACCTAGAAGTTGTGTAATATCTGTAATTTAAATTAAAAATAAATGTCCATTTAAAGTTCATATATTATGCAGAGCTTTATTTATTGATCTTATAGAGATATCAGGGGTTAAATGTATCAAGCTGAGAGTTTTCCGGCTGGTTTGAAAAGTGGAGATGTTGCCTGTAGCAACCAATCAGATTCTAGCTATCATTTTCTAGAATGTACTAAATAAATGATAGCTAGAATCTGATTGGTTTTTCAAACACACCGGAAAATTCTCAACTTGATACATTTATCCCCAGGAGTAAAGTGCACATATTTTGTATCTTATTTATATGAAATTATTCATATAAATAAAGCATATTTTAAAACAAAATAAAAAATATATAAAATACACTTAGGTAAACTAAGAAAAACAAATCCTGTAGAAATCACTTTTTTTATTATTTAAAATTTGGTGTGGTCATGAAGGTGTTAAACAACTTCAATAGTAAAGGGTTTAATTTTTATTTTATTCACCCTCTGTTGCTTGAGAGACTTAGTAAATCAGATATAGGATTTAAATCAGTTGCTGAATATAATCTTGTTTTGACAGGCGCTTTGTGATGTGGTGAAACTCAATCAGAGGTATTTGTCCACCCAGAATATACTGAAACCTTACTCCAAGGATACAGAGCAATTTCGTTTTGGCAGGGAACATCACTAGGTACATTTAGATCATTATCTTTCAAAGAGAGCAGAGGGTCCCATTCACATTTTGTATTTTAGCGGCTTTGATATATCAGGGAAAGTACTTTTACACATAAGGAGCCTGATTCATAAAGGATCTTAACTTGAGAAACTTCTTGTTTCAGTCTCCTGGACAAAACCATGTTACAATGCAAGGGGTGCAAATTAGTATTCTGTTTTGCACATAAATTAAATACTGACTGTTTTTTCATGTAGCGCACAAATATCAACTTTAAATTTCAGTGTACAAATAAGCTATCAAGTATTTGTGTGCTACATGAAAAAAACTATATATATATATATATATATATATACATAATTACACAAACCCACACACATCGTCATCTTCACTTGTGATCCTCACTTATCACAGGTCACGAAAAGTCTGAACTTTCTGTTCGGAAAACCATGATTAACAGGAAAGAAACGCTCACAACATCACTTCATATTAAAAAAAGAAATTAATATCAGAAAATTGCAGCGTGCTTTGGATTTAGGCCTCATATCCACTAGCGTCAATTCCGTACATTGTACTAGCTTTCTTAGCGCTCGAACAACGCAGAGAATTGCACCTGAAAATGGAAACCATTGTTTCCAGTGACCCCATGCCCATTTGGGAACATAGTAGCTGTGTTGCGTTTTTCCTGAACACCATACTTGCCTACTCTCCCGGAATTCCCAGGAGGCGCCTGAATTTCAGGGAGACCTCACGGACTCCCGGAAGAGTAGGCAAAGCTCCTGCATTTGCTGCCGAAATTCACCGCAATGAATGGAGGGGGTAGGGCTTAATCGCGTCATTAAGCTCCGCTATGGTGACGCGGCAATGTCACCACGCCCTCCCCCTACCCCATGTCACATGAGATCCGGGGGAGGAATCCTGAAGGTTGGCATGTATGCTGAACGCTGACTGCTCCGTTTATTTGTGGGCGGCTCCCAATACCCTCCCGGATTCTATTTACCGCCTCATGTCAGACGCTTTTACATCAGACAAGCGGTTTCACTGGCACATGTACTTTCGAATTTTTATAACATAAAACAGACTCCAGTGGCTGTAAGGATTATAAGACAGGGCAGATGAGACCTAAAAAGTTAAGAGACCCAGAAAAAGTGCATGGTCCCAGTACTACTACAACCCAATCACACAGCAGAATTAAAGAACTGTCATCATCCCAACTCTAAAGCAAATGTGAAACTCCAAAATTGTAACTTTGCACCTCTGCGAATCAGACGTTTTTCCGCCACAAGGCTGGATCCATGCGAAATTTCACAGCAATTTCGCTCATATTTAGTCATTTATTTTCTTTCAAAGTGCACAGTAAGTTGAAAACACATTTTGACTGTCGGCTAAAGGCCCCTGTGGCATCTAGCCTTCCTTATCCCTTCTCCTTGTGTACTCAGATGACCCCTGACTCACATACAAAGAAACAGCCAGCAAAACAGGAATACAAATAGGGACTAGGTAGAAAAAAACTCCAAAATGAAACAGAGCGACAAATATTTCAAATAAGTACTTGCGGTTCCCAAATCTGAGCTAATGTTTTCCTAGAGGCTGGAAATTGCTTCCTCCAGGATATCTTGGATCAGGACTCTCCGACCTCTGAAAATAAAAAAAAACTAGGGCTGTTATTTATTATGGGGGATAGAGCATAATTTGACGTGACAGCACAAATTGGACCCGGAAAGAAGGTAATGACAGGGGAGCGAGACATTCTCCCATTAGACAGGAATAAAGCGCGTTCTCAGGACAGAATACACAACAGCACCAAAAGAACGTGCAGTATGCAAACTATGTGACATTACAACCAAAATAAGCCAATCCTAGGTAAACACACAATGATTGCATTCATGCATCTAGGAAGAATTAATAGTTACAGTGCAGTAATCTAAAAGGGACAAACTCCTTTTCTTCCAGTGCCAAAATATACACATTATGGGCCTGATCGCAAATTGCGATTAAAATACAAGCACAGAACTTGAGCGTCTGTATTCAAATCCAGCCGGATCTGTTTCAATTTGAAAGTCCCATCAGAACGAATGCAAAAAAAATATTCCACAAAATAAATTCATTATACTGTAATGATTAACAAAAATATGTGTTTATAAAAATTAGATATTTTTTATATTAAAATCAGGATGTTCTTTATGCGTACTATACATACAATGCGATCTTAGTCTTTTGTACTTGCATATAAATGTTCTTTGCTGTCTAGTGGCACACATACATGTAGTATTTAATATATTATTATTACCATTTATATAGCGCCACTGATTCCGCAGCGCTGTACAGAGAACTCACTCACATCAGTCCCTGCGCCATTGGGGGTTACAGTCTAAACTCCCTACATACACACACACAGACTAAGGGCAATTTTGATAGCAGCCAATTAACCTACTAGTATGTTTTTGGAGTGTGGGAGGAAACCAGAGCACTCGGAGGAAACCCACACAAACACGGGGAAAACATACAAACTTCACATAGATAAGGCCATGGTCTGGAATAGAACTCATGACCTCAATGCTGTGAGGCAGAATTGCTAACCACTGAGCCACCGATACATGTAGTATTTAATATAAATGCCAGTCACCACTAACAGTCGGCACTTACACCTGCCCTGTAGTTTGTGCAAATGATATGGCTAAAAAAACATGCATTAAAAAAAAAAACAGACCGCATCTGCATTGTCACACCCTGGGCGTGCCCTTATTTAAAATCATACTTGCCTACATTGGCGAAGTTATTTCCGGGAGAGGGGCGTGACTGGAGGGTAAGAGGGGGCGTGGTGTGAGCAAATGTGTCATTTTGGCCCCGCCCCTACGATGGAAATGCCGCTTTGTTGCAGGGGCGGGGCCAAAATGACGCGGTTTACCGCGAATCGCGTCATGTTTGGAAGCCAGTAGCGGGATGCGGGAGACTTGCCAGCCAGCTCTACCGGGAGTCCGTCAGACCGACCCGAATTTCGGGAGTCTCCCAGACATTCCAGGAGAGTTGGCAAGTATGCTTAACACAGTGGCGGATCCAGGGGGGGGGCGATCGGGGCGATCGCCCCCCCCCCCTAGCAGGGGCTTGCTGACAGCGGCTGCACATTATGTGCAGGTCCATTCAGCAGTGACAGGCAGGGCCAGCGTGCTGCCCGGCCGCTCTGATTGTGTTTTAAACACAATCAGAGCATCCGGGCAGCACACTGTCCCTGCATGTCACTGCTGAACGGACCTGCACATAGTATGCAGCCGCCGGCAGCCTCAGATGTCAAAAAGGGGGCGGGGCCTAAATCGCCATCCCCTACATCGCCCCGGGTAGCAGTATTCTCTAGATCCGCCCCTGCCTTAACATTGCCTACGTTTGTCCACCTCTTCCCATCCCCGTGCACCCTTCAAGTCGTAGGCAGTTGTAAGTGTCATTTACGTTCAGACCTAACATGAATCAGACCCTATATATGTATACAGTTGTATATACACATTGGGCCTGATTCAGCAAGGAAGCTAAGGCAAAAAAATGAGTTTTTTTCCTGGACAAAATGCAAGGGGTGCAAATTAGTTTTCTATTTTGCACATAAGTTAAATACTGGCTTCTATTTCATGTAGCACACAAATACTTTATTGCTTTATTTTTACACTGAAATGTAAAGTTGATCTCGTACATGCCCTACCCCAACTCACTCTCTCTCTCTCTCTCTCTCTCTCTCTCTCTCTCTCTCTCTCTCTCTCCCTGTCTTTCTCTCCCCCCTCTCTCTCTCCTCCCCCTCTCTCTCTCTCTCACCCTCTCTCCCTCTCTCTCTCTCTCTCTCTCTCTCTCTCTCACCCTCTCTCTCTCTCACCCTCTCTCCCTCTCTCTCCCCTGCTCTCTCCCTCTCTCTCTCTCTCTCTCTCTCTCTCTCTTTAGCAATGAATCCTAGAATCACAGCACATATTGCACTTAAAAAATCTACAGCATTGTGTGTGTGTGTGGTCCGATGTCATTGTACCTGGAAGCTGACGAAGGACAAAAGGTTTAGAGATCTATGGAACCAGTTGGACTATTTATTTTAAAAAAAAATGGAACTCAACTTCTTTGTTCTTTAATTTGTAGTGAGGTGAGTCCAGGGATTCCCTCTTTATTTCGGATGTAAACTCACTCATCACGTTCTTTGAGAAGTGTCAGGGTGAATCTGTTCTCCTCTCTGTTCAGTGACATGTGTGTTTAATCCACAATGATCCACCAGAGGGGATTAGAATGTGTGAGTTTTCAATGTAAAACAGACCAGACCGGAGTTATTAAAATATGAGCCGGCTGGATGTGACTCTGCATGAGTGGAGATATAATTGAGTTTTGGTGCTTGCATTCAGATGTAGCAGACTATCCTGTGATGGAGTGTTGTCATGTTATCCTCTTATTAAAGTTTTCTCAGTAGTTAACAGCTCAGGGTTAGTCCCATATGAATAATGGCTGGGAAGAAGTCTTGCGGACTTAATCCATCAAGATGATGTTGCCTATATAGACCTCAAACAAGCATGCTGTGCCTAACCGAAATAAAATGATGGCAGCTGTGTTTTATTAGATAAAAGCAAAACTACACGCGGTATTGTCATTTTCTTTGGTTCCAGAACATAATTTATGATGGGGAACCACGTACTGTTTATAACGTTTCATATTGTAAAAATAAAATACAATTCCGCCATGCAAACTGTGTTGTTAGGACGGTCAGAACAGTGGCTACTGTAACAGGTTGCCTGGAATTTGGTCTGATCTCTATGTAAAATGTTGCGTATTTAACTGCAGAAATGATTTATAATGTTAGGACAGACATAAGGAGCACAACGTCTGTCCCAATTTTGATGGTACTACTGAAAATCGGAGAGGTTTCACAGGTCACAAATTGGAGGTATTGTGTGATAGAATGGGCATGGTGGTCCATGGGTCTTACCTAAAATGTCCCAATTTTTATGATCTAATTCGGGACTGTTAGGACATATGCTATTACCAAGCAGTAGATGAGGACTGACCCTGACTTGGCTTCCTTCAGTGTTACACAAGCGTTTATGAACCTGCTTGGGATCATTTATAAAGGATGTTCCAGAGGTGAGAGAAGATGTCGTTGCCCATAGCAACCAGTGATTTGCTTTCACTCCCTAAGTTGTGCGAGAAACATGACAACTACAATCTGATTGGTTACAGTCAACTCCCCATTGTCTACACAGCTACTCATGAAACAGTTTCCTTAAACATTCTCAAGTATATATATAGCACCCATTTAAGTGCCCATCACTGGGCATCTGAAATATTGTGATGTTTGGAATAGGCATAAAGTAATTTGTAAGGATAATTGTTATAAAATGCATAGCGGGGAAGTTTTCCCCAAATAAAACACACTGTGACATAACCTATTACCAAACCAAATAAAGACACGGACACCTAATTAAAGTTGGAATGAATGACAGTATTTATTAATCTTTAAACTAATAGGACTGTAAGGCGGACGAGAGCAGGGCAGTCAGGAACGCAAAACCAATAAAGGTGGAAAGGTCAGACCATAGTACCACCAACCCAGGATCATACCTTATCTATTGGCCGGTGCTAAGATCATGTCCACGGCAAGACTACACCCCCTATTAACTCCGCCATTATAAACCATACAAAACTGATCCAATGGTCCTCCTAACATACAGACCAACCATAGTATGACACCATAACCACAGAGGGGTAGTGACCTATGACAAGATCACCCGAGCACCATATGCACAGTTACCGACTGCACTGCTCTCCTACTCTAACGAACTACAACTCCAATGTAACCCATGAAATTGAAGGGAGGGCGGGAGGAATCCGGAAGCAGGAAGAACTATATACTGTCTGCAGTGACTTAGTCCCAAACCCTTCCTGCTCCCATTGGCTGAAATTCCAGGAATCCACAGATAATAGGTTCTTTGGCAAGTCACTCACCCGCATTATTTTAACTGCGTTTAGTCTAATGGACACACTTCTCATGTGATGAGTTAAAACTATGTTGGATATAGAGTTAAACAAGCGTTATTTTGGGATAAAACCGGAAAACTTAAAATTATGGAAGGTAGCGGCTCTAATGCTATAATAAGCTGTATAATGTTGTGACTTTTTTGGTGGTTTAAATGATACGCATCAATGCGTGCATGCCTTCTTCAATCACTTTGTGCAGCATCTTGCAAAATTCCCGTAATATGGAAAGGATTGTGTGTTTGGAAGGGTGCAATTGTGTGAATGAACATGCAACGTGGACACGTTTTAGGGTCAGTAATAGATCTCGGTGAATAGCGGTACAAATAGAAAAAAAGGGATAAGGATTAGACTAGGCAGATACCTGGAGCGTAAACGCCAAGTCACGATCAAGAGAAGCATTAGGATTCTGAGAATAATCAGTTTAGCAGACCTGATTCTGCACATTAAATGCCAGTTGGCTGACTATGTCAGTCATCAGATGGCAATTGCCCAAACTCTTCCAACTGGCAATAAATCAAGACTAAAAGCTCAGTGAGATATTCTAGCGGATCCTTCACTTCTGCTACAAAGAAGTTACATTGTGTCATCAGGTTAGTTGAGGAAAAGAATGTTGGCTACTTATTTTTTGTGCACAGTAGTTTAGAATCTATTATCTGGAATGCTTGATACTTTGGCTGGGGACAAACTACAGAAAATTGCTCCCAATGTGATATCGTTAAGGATTTTATCAACGTGTGAAAGTCCCAATCAGCTGCCGATTCCTGTGTACACACTATATACATCTTACATGATTTACCGTCAGATCTGTGCTCTTCATCTGTCATAACCATCTGCTGAAAACATTGTGACTCTGTAGACTCTATGGAGATCTATGGATACTGCCGGTCATGAGTGCGTACACACTGCAGGATTTGCCCGCCATCGTTCCATCGCTTATAGGTATTTTTAGTCTGTTTATAAAATCAAATAAAATTATATGATGGGCTTTGAAGCAATAAAACATGATCATTGGAGCGCACACACTAATGCGATATCGGACCTAACAGTTGTTTATCGTGCTTTTTTCTGTAACTTTGATCACCATGCCTAAAATTAACTAAATTGCATTTAAAATACTGTCTTTCCTCACAATGTCTCTAGCATCCCCCTTTTTATTAATTTGTTTAGCAGTGCTCCTCACAGTATCTACAGAATTACATTTGGTGGTAATCTCTGTGTGCATGACATTATAATGATAAAACAACACTGACCTACATTGTTTTATTTCTAGATGATGGGGTACTGGATAAGAGATCCCTCACCCATTATGGGCATCATAGTGGCACTGTCACCATCGCTGTCTGTCATCATCATTGTCTCTCACCACCACTGACATTCACCAGCTCTTCTGTAACCGCCACCATTTCCTACCTTCAAAGCGGCACAAGCCTATCTTTAAATTATGTCCCAGATGCCAATCAAAATGGGGAGGGGTGTGGCTAATTATGGACATGGGCGGAGCCATTCAATTAGAATAGAGGGGGCATGTCCAGGGCCGCCTTCAGCAATAACCATGCCCAGTACGGGCCCCCCGTATCCCCCACCCCCCCCATGAGCAACAGCAACGTATACTTACCTGGGGGCCCGCCGCTGGTCTCCACTACTCTGTCTTCAGCCTGGCTGTCTGTGACAGAGCACATGATCGCAGGGGAATGATTCCTCCACCCCTGCGATCGCATCCTGGTGCCTGGCTGTCACGGTGACAGCCAGGCTGAAGACAGAGTAGCGGAGACCAGCGGCGGGCCCCCAGGTAAGTATATGTTGCGCTGTTGTACCGGGCCCCCTGGTGAGCCCGGGCCTGGTACAACAGTGCCCCCCATACCCCCCTGATGGCGGCCCTGGGCATGTCTATGGTAAATCCCCACCTAAAAGTAAAGTCTAGTTCTGTCTCTGACTGTCTCTCACCATCACTGACGTTCCCCATCATTCTCCCTTACTCTCTATCTCTGATGCTTCTCTCCCAAATATTTCATTTTTATGTTGTGTTCATTCTTGTTTTATTCTGAAACCTTAATAAGTCTAATTCACAAGACTTGGCATTTACACTCCCTGCCTGGTCTAGCTCCATCATGGCTGCATCAAGTTCCAATAGTGGCTCCTGACACTGCACAGTTTGGGGTAATTTGGGTCATATTTGAGGACCAGCGTAATCTTGGGACAGTGGGGGGTTATGACAGAAGGCCTCTGCCTTGGTGGGGATGGGGGTCAGAGGTTAGGAAGTATCTCACTGCTTACACAGCGGTATTTAAAACTCTTCTTTTTGTCAGCGAATCAAAATGAAGAAAAAAAGAAAAATCAACTGATGTCAGTTTCACCCAGTTGGGGAAATAGATTTACTGAATGGGCCGTGGTGTATTTGGAAACATGAGTGTAAGCTCCTGTGCACACTCTACCCGCTGTCCCACGTCAGAAGTTTTATGGGACCTTCAAAATAATTGATGTTGATGATGTATCTGAGGGACGGATGACTGCCATAGATATAGAATATTCTGTATAGGGCAGGGTTTTAGGAGACAAAGGCTGTGTGCCTGTGTGATACAAGAAATAGTTCTTGAACCAAAATAAACGTGATCACCATTTGACCTATAGAGTTTATTTCATATGTGTCTTTTCATGTTTGTATTTTATTATTTGTGACACAAAACACAAGTAGCTACTGTATAAACAGCTTTTGGAAAGATACCAAAGGCCAATATCAATACATACATTGGTGCATTTGGAACTGCTCCCATAAAATTCTGCCATGTGTGTCCCCCCAACCCCTTCATGACTGTATCATGCTGCCGTTTAATTTTGCCGACATTACAATTGTTACGGACACTTTCCTAAAGTAGAAAAGCCCATTTTCCTCCAGGGTATAATAAATGTTATAACAATGTATCTGTAGTCTCTGAGGCTGCTGGCTGCCTGCCAAGATCTTTTGTAGTGAATGAGTCACTCGGAGGGAGGAGGGGGGGGGGTGAAGGCCCACACTGAAGTCGTGACCTGGATTCTCCTGCAGACCAATAAATGTGTTAAAAAAACTTCAATATATGATTTATGTTCAGCTTAAGGCAACAAAAAATAATGACAATCAATTGCAAAATGTCTGATTGCAAGTTGAGCATTATTTCTGTAATAAAAATCTGACTTTTCTTTGATGTTTAGTATCTATATGGGTAGAGATCATTTAAGAGCAGGTTAAATATTTTAGCCTTCAGATCCATTCAAGCTGAACTTGTAGCGCTAATACAACAGGAGCAGTATTCCTCTATGTGTATGGCGTGCCCATCTGTGGCAGGGCAGCCTCGTGCTCTCAGCGTCTTACAAGATACACTAATTACACATTTATCCGAGGTAGACAAGCACAGATGGAAATGTTTGACATTACTTGGCACACACTTTCTTATGGTCTGTGGCTTGTTGGAAGCTTAAACATTGCGAATTAGCATTCAATTGAGTTTGCATTTAACCAGTAGCAGCCTTTTCAGGCACTTCTTTATTGAGAGATCTTTGTAGTAGTCAGTAGGACAGTCTTTAATGAGCAAAACCCTGCAAATGAGATGTGAACTGTAAAAAACGTATATTGAATTATCAGCTCATGAATCAGGTAAATAAACAAGTAACACATTTTAAAATGACAAATACCATGTTAAAGGGCTGTGACCTACAGAGGAGCTCAACTTATTGGCTTGTATATGTCCTGCAACTTTGCTAAACACTGTGGACCTCACTTACATGGCTCATTGTTGAGTCATGATAAGTAGAACACAAATTGCGCTCTTGGCGTATAATATGTTAGTTTGCATAAAGCACTAGTTGTGAAACTAATGGCTTGGGCACATACTCAGATGTACAAAAACGTATTATTCACCAACAGCGCAACCTGCGTTCAACTTCATCATCACCATTTATTTATATAGCGCCACTAATTCCGCAGCGCTGTACAGAGAACTCACTCACATCAGTCTCTGCCCCATTGCAGCTTACAGTCTAAATTCCTAACATACATACACACATAGACAGACTAGGGTCAATTTATTAGCAGTCAATTAACCTACTAGTATGTTTTTGGAGTGCGGGAGGTAACCGGAGCACCCGGAGGAAACCCACGCTTTCCTCAAACGCGGGGAGAACATACAAACTCCTCACAGATAAGGCCATGGTCGGGAATTTAACTAACGACCCCAGTGCTGTAAGGCAGAGGTGCTAACCACTAAGCCACCGTGCTGCCCACATAACTGCACCACCGTGCTGCTCAACATAACACGAGCCCCTGGATCTTGGGTTGATACTGAGCTATATGAACCGCGCAGAACGATCAAGGTGGACTTCTATTGTCTGCTGTTGGGAGACGTCTCTGCATATTTTTCAGATTTTCTTCTGAAAGGCTTATTCTCTTTGATAGACACTAGTAGTAGCATGTAAATGGGTGTGAAGATGGAATCTACTGATTCCAGTGGCTCCATACTCACCTCCGTTACCGGGAGCTGTGGCAGCAGCTTTTAGTCACTGCCTATAATTTCATTTGTGTTCACCACAATGCTCTGCAAAAGCAAACTTAATTTCTGCTCTTAAAATCCTGGTGCACTTTTTTGCTTAAGCTGGGTGCACACTACAGAAATTTCGACCAACTTTTTATGCTGCGCGATTTTACATGCGATCAATGGTCCGATCGCTCGGTCCATGGACTGCATACACACTAGCCTTGTTTAGGACGATAAAGGGAAGAGCGGACATCCCTTTAGCGACTTTTTACAGCCATGTTGTCGTGAGCAATGACTGTAATTTCATACTCACTGTTGTGGATCGGTCGGAAGTTTATACACACTACACAGCGGAAACGAGATTGGAACGAAAATATTAAACGGTACGACCAACCAAATGAGGCGATAATCGTCCATTTGGGCAGACTTTCGACCATCGTGTCACTGCACACACTGACCCGACTTTTGAACGAGCGGCCGTATGTCGGCTGTTTTAGCCGATTATTGGACGAATACAGTGTAGTGTGTACCCAGCTTTACTCTGTACTTTGAAGGAAGCACCTGACTCCGCCCAACTACTTCATCAACTTTGTGCTGTTTTGCACTTTGTAAATGACATTCAATTTATTTAGAAATATTTAAAGGAGGACATATAAAAACCAATAAATTAACAGCGCCTGACGGTAGAAACCTCCTTTAAAGTAAACATATATCCAAGAAATGACATTTTCTCACACCAAAAACTTTGTATACATCAATCAAAAATGTGCTCATCCCAAAAAAGTACTGGCAGCCCCTCCATATTTCCTGTGACATTTAGGTGAAGGATACAGGAGACAACTTCAGGAGGCATTCTAGTAGGTACAAAGGGACAGCCCCTGAGACTGTATCTGTGCCGAGAGATGTAAAGGTTAATTATTATGTTCAGTCAAGTTCATCCTTTTTTAACTGAGACCCCAAGTCTCAATGTGCCATTGTTGTGGGACCCTAAGTCTCAGTCTGTCATTGTTCTAAGACCCTCGCCGTGGCAGTTCCTAATATAATGTATTGCAGTAACATTTTTAGTTTTACACCTCTGATCTAGAGAAGTCTTTGCAGTTATTAAAATGACCATAGTGCTTTCATAGAGGGATACAGGTGTACTTTAAGAAGAGTAAACCCTACCAAGTATCTGTGTGCTGCATAAAAAAAACAGAGAGTATTTAACTTATTTGCAAAATAGAAAACTAATTTGCACCCCTTGCATTGTAACATGGTTTTCCAGGAGAATATTACTCAATTTTTTTTTACTTAACTTTCCTTAAAGAATCAGGCCCAAACTAGGTCAGATTTTATTTCATTTAAATTTATAGCATTTCTTATAGCATGTACACATTCCGCTTGTCCTATGTCTTATCAGTTTATGCACAATCTTATTATACTATATTATACTATATTTAAACAGTCATTGCACCAAATCTATTCCGTCGTATGATTTTCTATGCACGCACAATGTATAGTTTTATGTCTTGTGCCTATGTTGTTATTTTCTTTTGTTTTCTACAATAAAAATAAAGAGTTATTTTTTTTTATTATTTTTTTAAAAAGAAGAGTAATACTGGTTACGTTTATCATCATCATCATCATCTCCAAAACGATGTAGTTGCAAAATTAACATCTTGTAACTGACATATTTCAAGATCCACATGATTTGAATTTAGACACATCTCACACATGCTTAACTTGCATCTTTATTGTACCACAGTTATATTTTAGCGCCCCTGATCCACGTCTTAAAGAACAGAAAGTCACAAATGCAAGATGAGAATTGTACGAATGTTCGGTGTACCAATTTTGCACCAGAATGCATCTTGACATCGCACAAATGCGCTTATTTATGACTCTAAGTCAGGCTCACAGGGTGGAACGATCTCTTTAGAGAAAGAAATGAAGGATCTAAAACTTTAGGCAGAATTGTCACCTCTTTTACACTTAGGGCCTGATTCATTAAGGATCTTAAATTAAGAAGTTTCTTATTTAAGTCTCCTGGACAAAACCATGTTACAATGCAAGGGGTGAACATTAGTTTTCTGTTATGCACATAAGTTAAATACTGACTGTTTTTTCATGTAGCACAGAAATACTTGATAGCTTATTTGTACACTGACATTTAAAGTTGATATTTGTGTGCTACATGAAAAAACAGTCAGTATTTAACTTATGTGCAAAACAGAATACTAATTTGCACCCCTTGCATTGTAACATGGTTTTGTCCAGGAGATTGAAATAAGAAACTTCTTAATTTAAGATCCTAAATGAATCAGGCCCTTATTTATTAAAACTTTACAACATTGGGAAGGTAAATCATTTACCCGTTCTCATATTTAACAAATTAACTTTTTCTCTGGGTTTTGCCTGATTGAGTACTTAGGGCCCTTTAAAAAGACAGGTTTGGCCTATGAAACAGATTTCCTAATATATAAAACCTGAAACTTGCAGATCAATGGGGATCTATCAGTCTGCCTCAGCTCCTAGCCAACCTCATCATATACAAGAGTAACATTGTGTGTAGCGGGCGTATAAATCCATTTAACCACGGTGCGGGGAAGTGCCATTTACTGCGTTACCCCCTAGCGCGAAATGCCTTATATTCTCCAGGACACAAGAGCGTTTGTGCTCGCAGAAGCCTCTCTAGCTGCAAAGGCTGCCATACGATCCGGCCTGCGTATAAACCATGAAACAATTTACTTCCACGCCACGCTGGTGAAAATGTCCATTAAATTTAACAGTTCTATTAAAAAAAGCTTTAGTTAAGGATTCTTTGTTAACTGCGAAACGGCTGTGAGATGTGTATAGGATATCACAGCCAGTTAGCTATTAAATTGCATTTTGCAGGCCTAGCATGGAACATGCAGCACTGACTGAATACACTTTGCCCAGTCTCCATAAAAATGGCTGACTTTATGATGTACAGGTGCACTGCAGCATTACCAGACCTCTCCTTTCAAAGAGGACACTTATGAAAATAACATAGCACGACTCCATTGGCTAAATAAGCATCTCATTTTAAAGGGGAGATCTGGAATCCTTAATTGCATGAACATTCCAAGTTATATTCCAGAAATGTCCTTTATATTGGTGTTTCCTGCTGCACCCATTCCCCTATAGTAAAATATGTTTCATGTCTGAAAGTATTTTTAAGTGAGATTTGCAAGGTGACAGGTAATGGTGATTTCATCTACTCAGAATAATCGTACCTGTATATGTAATGGGCAGAGCCGTAATAGGGCTGTGCGATAGGGGTGACCGCAGAGGGGGGCGCAGTTTATGAATATTTTAGGTTCATTTGGTTGAAAGAATTGAGGGTTGGGGGATTGGCATGTTTCTTTCTCGCCCCAGGCGCTAAAATGTTAAGTTACGGCTCTGCTTTGTGCAGTATTTGCAAAATAATACTTGCATGCAACGGTAGGGCAGAGCCGTATTTTAGAATTCTAGCGCCTGGGCCGAGAAAGACAAATGCAGCCCCCCTAGCACTCAATTTTAACCAAGTGAACCTAAAATAATCCTAAATTGCGCCCCCTTTCAGTGTTGCGCCCTGGGCGATCGCCCCTGTCTCACAGCCCTAGTTACGGCTCTGCGGTAGGGGTTACGGTGATAAGACTCTACTGTAGAACGCAGAGGCAGGACATTAGATTTGATATCCTTGGTTTGTTCGGAATCACACTAAGATGCTCCGCCAGCTGAAAGACCTTGGCGGTTTCTCCTGTGCATGTGGTTTGGAAACGCTTCATGAAAGTCATTAGATGAAGTAACACCACACACCTCATCATTCTTACATACCTCAGCACTGAGTGCCGGTGTAAAGCAATACTTTATGAAATGCTGTGAAGAGCAGGAAGAGAGGTAGAGAGACTGTTTATGTGCCGGCTAATGAACTGTTCCTTCAAGCCTAAATATTGGACGATGCTCCAGGAAAATATCTCAGCCCAGCACAGGGGCAGTTGACTTTGTAAAGACGTTTGAATATCTAACACAGGTTTAGAAGCAGTGGGTTCAGTAATTCAAGACTGGGCAGACTTTCACCAGCTTCGTCTTCAATTTCTGTGTTGCAACTGTACCTGCTGCTTACACACAGCGGAGGCAGACATTTTGTGGGCGGAGCCTATCTATTCACTTGGAGCTAGTGAATTCTTTGAGGCATGAGGCACAGAGGTGATGCCAAGCCTCCCATTCAAAACAAAGTGAGTGCTTGGTGCCTCAGAAATGACAGTTGCACCTAATGAAGTGATAGGCTGGATTCTTACCAATGTGGATTCAGAACCTAAATTAGCCACTGTGAATTGGTGATGGGTACACTTTTAGACATGACAGCCTCCAACAACTGAATATGAATTGGCTGGGTCAAAGTCAGTGGGTGGCATACAGAAGACCTGTTTGAAGGTCCACAAAATCTACATTACATGCTAATGCAGCACGATATGGAATCTGGTCAAATTTAAAAGCCGTTTCATGTCATATTGTAGACTCGCTGTGTCGAATGCCTACTTGCCTACTCTCCCAGAATCTCCGAGAGACTCCTGATCCCTCCCACTTCCCACTTCACTATTGAAGAGGGTGGAGGCGGGGCTTTATGATGTGTCTTCATAGCCCTACCCCCATCATAACTTGGGCCATTGTAATCCCAGGAGGGGCCTTGGTGATGCAGTCGCCCCCTCTGCACTTGCCACATGTCCCCCCATCTGGGATCTCCGAGAGGGATGTTTCAAATGTTGGCAAGTATGGTTGACTGTTGTTCTCTGTTCCACCGAACGGCCCTATAATTCCTTTATATATAAAAAAAATAATAAACCAAAAAAAAATATTAGTCTGGTGACCTGAAAACGTTCCTGCAACTTTAAGAATGTTCAAAATTGTCCAGTGGGGCAGGGACTGATGTGAGTGAGCTCTCTGTACAGCGTAATTGGTGGTGCTATATAAATAGATGATGATGATGATGATGAGTGCCAGCTCATTGGTGTTGGGATAAATGGGGGAGAGGGGTGATGGTGCCTGGGATCCAAATGTAACAATCCCTTAGCAACCATCCGTCACCTTTTTATGGTAGGCAGTCATGGATCTTAAATCTATGCATCATGGATTTTCTCCATGGAGAACAGTCAGAAACAAATATACTGTGCAGTGTATACAGGATACAGTACTTCCCCTGCCCGCAAGAGAGATCTACTAGATTTAAATAGATCCAGATTAGCTTCCACTGTAAAATAAACAAACAATGTAAATGATTTTGCTGTGACCCTCAAAATCTATTTTGACCTACAAGGGGCCACTGTAGTAAAAATTGAAATAGAAATTAAAAATCAAAGTTAAGAAATACATCCACACCGTTACTTCACACTCTATAATATAAAGAAAATTACACATATTAGGTTTCAAAATAGGTGGTAGAAATAGTGGAACAAATTTACGGGCATAGTATTTTAGGGAATTTAGACTGTAAGCTCCAATGGGGCAGGGACTGATGTGAGTGAGTTCTCTGTACAGCGCTGCGGAATTAGTGGCGCTATATAAATACATGATGTTGATGATGATATATCTAGAGGTATACTAATACCTTGGAAATAATCAAGAGTATAATCATAGAAAATAAGAAAAAACACCACCGAAGTCCAATTTGTCACACACAAAAAAACAAGCATTATATGATAATATAATAGATAAGAAATACAAATGTTATTGTAGGTTAACCATCACATTGCAAAAATGCTAACATCTGTCTGGTCACAAAGCTATAAAGGTGGACATTAAGGGGAGTTAAACAACTGCAGTACCATGTATGACCACCAGGTGTTTCAGAGCTTTTCCATTTAAAACAATTATTTATTGTACAATATACTTTGCAGAATATGTTCGGGCAAGATTCATATTTACAATACTTGTGTGTGTTGTTTATTATACGTAAAAAAAAGTGATACAGCAGTTGCCAAACAGTGTGGAGAATGTTTGTCTCTATAATATTTCACATTCAGCTATACTTTTTACCTTTGAAATTCCAATCTTGCACTTCCCCCTGTCCTTCAAATATTTTCTCTTCCAACAGGATTTGGTATCTCTTACATGTATGCATTGTACTTTTCGTTCTACTTGCGGATGATAGCAAGTAGGTTTGCTCGCAACAAATCCTCCCCCATCTGCGGTTAGCATACAATCTAGAAAACGTTATATGATAGTCGGCTAAAGACAACAAGCAAAACAATACTTCTAAAACACAGGAATGTCAAGATTATACTGTTGTTATGTGGCATTAACTTAGTCACAGGTATTATTCTTTCACTTCACATTGACCTTTTTAAGAGATTTGAACTCCCAGCATTCAGAGTACTCGCTATATAAATTCCAGTGTGTGGAGATGAGCTGCCGCTTAGACAGGACAATGTAGTTATGTCCTAAGTAAACATGGATTGTGCTCTCGTGAGGCAAATGCATACAAAATAAAAATGTGAAAAAAACTTTAAAAGATGTTTTCCAACAATATTTATAATTTATATATTTTTACACCAGGTGTATTCTGCTTCAAAGGAATTATAATTTAAACATACATAGGGGGAGATTCAGTCGGCACGAGGTGTCTCCCGAACACCCATAGAGACACCTCACACTGATGTTATGGCGGGAATCTCTGCTCGTTTTTTCTCACACCGAAAAATGAGCGTAATTTCCGTAATTGCTGGTGATAGACGCAGAGCCATGTTCAGTAAAGCTTTTGAGCATTAGTTATTCTGAAAAGGGAACACTATTTCTCTGAATATTTGCATTTGTTCATATGAGTGGTGGCTGCCATTTTGGTTCTTAAGTAGAGTAAAAGTTAATCAGCAATAGATTTAAATGGAACAGTGCCCCTAGTGGCCAAAAATGTCAGAAAAACAGAAATATAGTTGAATAGATTAACTAGGCAATAAGCCATTTACAACATGCAAAAGTGCAAATCTGCATTACAAATGCTCTCTGGGATGTTGCGTACTTACTTTTGTTCAGGTTTGCATGTGCCAATGGTAAGATATGGGTGGATCAAGTGTGCCTTGCTAAGTGTGGATTAGATACATAAAGTGCGCTTAATTCGGTATTTAAATGGAAAATTTGGATTTCACTCTCTGGAGTGAAATTACTTATATAAGATGTCAGGTTGGGGAAGCACATTTCGAGAGAGGGTTCCCCATATTCTGTATATTTTACTATCCACAAAAGTATTAGATTTTCCTGCCTGCTCAGAGGTGGTGTAATCCAGGCTTCATCCGATACTTTTAATGTGACACATTTCACTATTCCGTTGTGCGAAATGCGCTAGCCTGACAATTAGGAGAACTTGCAAAGTAAAGACGTAGTGCACGGTCACATACATTATATAGCGTCTCCGGCGAATTTTGTAATCCACAAGATGAGTTCTAAAATATGTCAGTGAGCGTACATCTGTATATATGCTAAAAAGAACAGAGTACAAGCGATAGAAATATACTTGTGCTGCTTATGATAATGACATCAGCACGTCTCGTTACCCATATGGAATCATCTTTCTTCTTTCTTGAGGGTGTCCAATTGGAATAAAAATAAATAACCCTTTAGAAAACAATGAGATCTTAATCCCAGCGGAGCCGCAATGAGAATGAATGAAAGGGGTCAATTCATTATCAGCAAATCAGAGCAGCTTGCATCTGATTGGCTGGAGTATGTTGACACCTGCAGCGTCATTCGCTGGAGTCACATCTCAGCAAGGAGCGAGTCCTCCTCATTCTAACTTGTAGTTATAGAAAAGGGACACTTTGGGGAATTGGATGGAATTAGCGATCCCTACAAATAATTCATTTTTTGTTTACCTCTGCACATGCCCACAGAGCACTAGTTGTGTTTGTAGAGTCGCATCTTGCGATTATGGCCGATTGCGGCCCTTATGATTGAAGAGGTAGAATGGGGGATGGAGGGGCAGGGAGCGTTGGAGCAAATGTGACTTATGTACACTGAGAATCAGACGAATATGTTGCATAACTTGCAGGCGCTCGATCCCTGGTATAAGTTACAACTGATAGTGATGACAATCAGCTTAGATGTATCCAGCTCCACATACCCATGTAAAATGTGCCTATTTTTGGGGGATGCAATTTCGGTCTGTGTTTTAAATGGAAATTACATCCAACTCTACTTGATGCCTCTTGTGTCTACATCTGCTTTAAAAGGTTAATCATTTTGAAGAATATTGCATTGTTCTGCAAATGAACATGATTAGGAATGATGGACAATTGAGTCATTTGGATTTGAAAACCACATTGTAACCTGAACAATTGAAGTAAAATGACAAACTACAAAGTTATTCCATTCATTCTCCAAGGGAGGATAGTTTACCTTTAATGATTCCCTGTCATCACAGTAGAAAAAGCATTTCTTGCTATTCGTTTATGAGCTCTGCCTGTAATGCATTGCACAGAGAATTCTCACTTCCACTGAGGTTATTAACAACCAACATCCTCAAACCACCCCCTTCTGCCTGAAACGGGCCATTCATTGATCTGGTTGGTGTCTGTTTATGTGACTTTAGCTGCTTGGCTCTCTGTGTTTATATGTTCAGCTCAGCAAGCTACTTGTTCTCCCAAGTAAAAAATTCCACCCTTGGGGATTTCTATCTGCTCAAGATGTTCTACTGTCTTGTTCGTATGATTATGGCACAAGGGAACTAGCTAATGATAGACAGACAAGTCGCATCTGAAAGATATTACAGTGGTCTGTTCTCAATCCTCCGCACAAAGAATCGACTGAAAGACATTACACCATCCAACAAGTGGGGGATTCTTTAGGTATTTAAACCCAAGCGGTGCTAAGGTATTACAGGCCTTGTATCTGACCATCTCTTCCACTTGAAGATGTCAGCAGCAGTGACTTACGCTACTGGTTGTATTTTCCGCAAACGTCTTGGCAATGATTTTCTAGCTCATCTAGAAATGTTCTTTATTGCTAATCGCTGCTCTCTTCAGCTCTGAGACCACAGAACACTCCAAATTCTCCATCTTGTAAGAGAGCAAAATGTTTTTTGGATCTTAATCATGTCATTTTTAATGTAATAGTGGCCATGATTCCTCTGCTGGGGGGTAACTAACATAGTGTAAAAGTACCCACAGGCAAAGCGTTGTTATGAACTTTTCACCAACGATCTATTCACAGAACGATTTATACACACACACACACAATTATTTAA
The DNA here is from genome assembly GCF_038048845.1 of Mixophyes fleayi. Classification (NCBI taxonomy): domain Eukaryota; kingdom Metazoa; phylum Chordata; class Amphibia; order Anura; family Limnodynastidae; genus Mixophyes; species Mixophyes fleayi. Next base: position 19,915,096 of record NC_134409.1, on the reverse strand, counting down.
TCTAATTAAATTGATATAGTGGCAAACACAAGGAATAGATAATTTAATTGTTCAATCTGGACACACACACATTGTTTTCAAGTACTGCTGATCAAAATATGACCACTAGAAAGACCAAAGTGTGAGCAAGTGTGTTTCTACATGTAGATTAAAGATGATTGTTTGTTAGCCAAAATTATAGTTTTATAACTATGGGTAAGGTCATATGAATTATTATTATCATTATCGTAGATTTGTAAGGCGCCACAGTGCTCCGCAGCGCTGTACAGTAGGGAAAACAGTACATACATAAAACAGGGACATACAAGGTAGACAAAGTAAATGCAGACATGAAACCAGAGGGTATGAAGGACCCTGCTCATTAGAGAGCTTACATTCTAAAGGGAAGAGGGCACAGCTGAAACAAGAGGAGCGAGTGGGGTTCAGAGTGGAGATTGGGACAGTTGTGAGGGTGCATTAGTGTGAATAGTGTTATCAGGATAAGGTCACCTCTGATGGGTTTTCAAAGAGCGTCTAAAGATTTGAAGTCTGTGAGAAAGTCTGATTGAGTGTGGTAGGGGATTCCATAAGTGGGGAGCAGCACTGGAGAAGTCTTGTAGGCGGAAGTGAGAGGAGATTACCAGAGACTATGAATGGGTTCATGTACACATAATAGCTATGGTAAGTACCTAAATCCTAATTTTACAAGTGCTAGTGCTTCAGAGAATTTAATAATAGTTATAAAAAGAATAGTAAAGGATATCACTCTTGCCATCTCTGCACATATGCTCTTCATTCTGGTGGTGATCGGTATCCCGATGCTTGAGATACAGACACCGAGTATACCTACAAAAAATACACGAACAGTGAAATCACGGAATAATTTTTAATTTACACTTACCTTGACACCTACGGAGGACATTACCGAAAGACCTGCTATGCAACTGCTGTAAAATCCCAAGATGCTGGTTGCCGGCGCTTCATTGTGACGTCATGGAAGACTGCGACATGTACATTTAAAGAGGTATGTTAACGTGAGGGTTAGGGTTAGCATCATCATACCGTACCCAAACCCATAATTCTTTATAAAGTGAAAATTAAAGCTACAGTATATTTTCCATTTAGCTGAAGGACTTTCCCATTCAACTAAACCACTCTCTATCATCATCACCAATTATTTATATAGCGCCACTGATTCCGCAGCGCTGTACAGAGAACTCACTCACATCAGTCCCTGCCCCATTGGAGCTTACAGTCTAAATCCCTTAACACACACACACACACACACAGACAGACTAGTGTCAATTTTGATAGCAGTCAATTAACCTCCCAGTATGTTTTCAGAGTGTGGGAGGAAGCCGGCGCACCCAGAGGAAACCCACGCAAATACGGGGAGAACATACAAACTCCTCACAGATAAGGCCATGGTTGAGAACTGAACTCATGACCTCAGCGCTGTGAGGCAGAAGTGCTAACCACTAAGCCACCATGCTGTCCCAGTAACCCTCCAGAAACTATTCCCCTAAATTCCCCTTTTACTGAATGTAAATGAAGGTGACAATTAAATCAGCAAATAGCTAAGTTAAATTTGTAACATTCTGGTTGGGAAAGACCACATAATACTGTGTAAAGGTAAAAAAAACAGCAGCGATACACAATTGTAGGTAAGAAGTTTGGAATTAGTATCACGGTGTGAACAACTCTAAAAAGTTGCTTTGTGCCTTTCAGAAATTGCTTTCATGGAAAATGTACTTTTGGTGACATTTCTGTCAGTTGACTACTGTGGTTGTTCTGCAGATTTTTGGTGACAGCTGACTCTAGCGATGAAGTGTTTTACTCCCCATAAAACTGTCCACGGGAGTTTTCATATTATGTTATTGGCCCCAGAAGAATATTTTATTATACAGCTACTTGTAACCTTAGGCAAATCGGTGGTATGTTTCCATCAAGGAGAATTCTACATCGGTTTCCAGTCCCCATGCTCTGAAACACTATGTTATGTTTATTGTTATTATATAGCGCATATAACTCTTCTGTAGCATGGTATATATAGTACGGGTTCCCTAAGGCTGGGTACACCCTACAGGGTTCCTAGCCAATTATCTAGTCAGTCACACGATAAACGACCCTTCGGCCTGATATTACATCAGTGGGTACGCTGCAGCGATGAACAATTATCGTTCCAGAGCCCATCGTATCGTTATTATTAATTTCGTAGTGTGTATGTACTCACGACCGGCAGTGTCCATAGATTTCTATGGAGTGTGCAGAGTCACCATCTTTTCAGCAGATGGGTATGACAGATGAAGAGCACAGATCTGAAGGTAAACCGTGTTTAGTGTGTACAGATGAATCGGCACGCTGATCTGAACTTTTTTATTTTTTATTTAATCATTGGTAAAATCATTAAGGATATCATAGGCAAACCGAGGGGGATTTCTTAGTGCCTGGAAACCCCCTCCAAGCCTGGGGCACTGTATAATTGAGGTGGCTGGACCCTGCCCCCACTTCACACGGCTCTGCTTGAAAAGGGCACCTAACAGTAGGTCACGCAGCATTGGCCATGTATATTATGGGGATAGGAAGAGTTGGAGAGCAGCCGAGCACTGTCTAAAATTGTATCCACACCCCCATGCATGCTGGTCACGCCCACATGGTGGCATGGTGTGGGAACCCCCTCTACAAATCATGGGTTTGCCACTGGATATCGCAACGGCAGAAATTTTGTATAGTGTGTACCCAGCCTTAGTGACTAAACATTAGCACACGCGTTGCATACCTCCCGATGTTATAATTTTGGGAAATGGGATGGGGGCGTGGCCACAACAAGCTTTCAATTTTTTTAATGTGGGGAGGAGTTTACAAAAAAATATATATATGTTTTTTTAAAAGAAAGGCTTTTTTTCACACACTAAAGCATTTTTTTTAAATGATATTCAGAACAGGTATCGCATCAGCAGCCATTCTTGGCGAAAGCCGGCGAGTCATGCTGTCGACTATAGTTATCGCCTGTGGTGGCAAAGTTATGTCATGTACTTGGAGAAGAGATTAAATACCCCTATCATAATATTTCCAAATTTCAACGACAATGACTTTTCACCCTTTGATAAATCAGAGTCACTGAAACAATGAAAAAACTCAGATTTCACCCACTTTTTCCTATTGTTTCAGTAAGGCCGCCCCAGTGGCTTCACACCCGCTAAGTTGCTGTATCATACAGTGGTCAGCTCTCACAGTACATCAGGGTGTCTGCAGGTGATACCTTGTGTCAGCGCTGGTACCTGTCAATCTCTGAATGACTGCTGGTCAAAACATTGACTGCCATGCTGCAATGGCATTCCCTGGACGTCTGTGATCCAGAAATAAAATTAAATAAAGCGATTTAACTGCATATTATCCATAAGAAGTTGCTTTAAACTCGACCTAAAATTTTTCAATGCCAATCAAAAGCTACAAAATTAACTTTTTTAACCAGATTACTATTGTTATAAAAAAGCATTTTCTCCAATAGAACACCCTACCTGACTTGTTTCTTTTTTGTTACAGGTAACTCTCAGTAGCTGGTATTGGAGAACATAGTCATAGACTAGTTCAGTGTTGATTAACCTGTGACACTCCAGGTGTTGAGAAACTACAAGTCCCAGCATACCCTTCCAGTAATAAGCTGCTATATATATTGGCAAAGCATGCTGGGACTTGTAGTTTCACAACACCTGGAGTGTCACAGGTTAGCCAACACAGGACTAGTTGAATCAGTTATAGGTTTATATGCGTGTATATAAATGCATCTTCTTGATCCGACTTGCCACAATTAAAAAAGTGAGCGTCACTGGAGGCTGGAGTACTTGAAGGATGTTGGTTACATAAACAAGCATTTCCTCCATCCCTAATTTCAGACCGAGAAGTTGTTTTTTTCAGACTGCGTGGCACTAGAATCCAGGCTGATAAATAGCTTTGTTAATGGGACTGTCAGGTAAACACATCAAAGTGAATGAGCATGACCATGCCAATGGAATTCTACTAAAACAACTCCTACACAGCCTGCCCCAATGTCGAACCTCAAGAGACTTCAGACATAAAACAATCCTCAAGGTCAGTCTTTGAGAATTGATCTTGTGGCCGCACTTATTTACTGCTCGGAGGGAAACTACTATTAACATATTACTCCTGTAGTTTGTATACTTGGTATGCGAGTCAATGACTTCTTGCAGAGACCTGAGGGGTTATATATATATATGACCACCCTTGAAACAGTTGGGGTATGCCAGTTTTTTTTTAGTAGGTCCTGTTTAATTGTAGTGTATGTGTGCTACATCACGGTGCCTACCTCTGTTTACATTACAGAAAAGTTTCTGCTTGCTAGCAGTTGTCCATGCGCTCAGGCTAAGAGCTTATCCTGAAAATTGCACTTAGCATAGAGAAAAGTTGTACTGTGCCTACATTATTGTGAATGCGTCAGTCTCCTTATTTTGGAGTTGGCGTAACCCTGCGTGTGCACACGTTATATACTATTCCTTACAGCCGTAACGGATTGTACTAACGCTCTAAGCTATAGTGGGGGATGATGTGCCCGCTAGCAGCACGGTGTCCTCCATCTAGTCAGACCAGCAGACAATGGCTCATACTTCGCTGTTAGTCTCCACGGAGCACTTTGTGTGGTGTCTTGATGTATAGATGGAATAGTGATGACATAAAACTAGAGCTGGGGGTCTGTCTCGTTGTTAAAGGGAATTTGGTTGACAGGAAGCTACATAGAGTTGAAGAGAGGAAGGGTAAATGGATTAGATGATGGTGCGGATACATTATAATGGAATTATCCTTTCATCAAATTGCATCATCAGGACCTGCCTAGTGGGGCTTCATGGTGTGAATCGTGCCATTAAGGGCTCACCCTCTTTACAGGAGAACAGGCAGGATTTATGGGCAGCACGGTGGCTCAGTGGTTAGCACTTCTTTCTCACAGCACTGGGTTCATGAGTTCGATTCCAAACCATGGCCTTATCTGTGAGGAGTTTGTATGTTTTCCCCGTTTTTGCGTGCATTTTCTCCTACACTCAAAAACATACTGGTAGGTAATTGGCTACTATCAAATTGACCCTAGTCTGTGTGTATGTGTATGTTAGGGAATTTAGACTGTAAGCTCCAATGGGAGAGGGACTGATGTCAGTGAGTTCTCTGTACATCGCTGCGGAATTAGTGGCGCTATATACATAACTGATGATGATGATGATGATTCTACTCTCCTGGGGAGTCCAGGAAAACTCCCTGAAATATTGGGATATCTGGGACGTTCCGGGAGAGTAGTAAGGCTGGTAAGGCACATAGGGATGTAAATTTGAGATGGAGAAAGGAATAGAATGGTAGCAGTGACAATAGATGTAGAATGAACAGACGTGGGACAGGATGTGGCTACAGGAAGGACATAAGGAAGTGGAGAATTAGGTGAAAGAACTACATTGGATTCATTGGGTTGTGACCGAAAAGGAAACGGTTTAATATGGCTTTAGTAAGGTTGTATGAATAGTAAGGAAGTATAGATCGGTAAATGGGTATAGGTTGGCAGAGCATGTGTAATAAGTGCACAGAAGAAGGGGCAGGTGGTCACAAGGGAAGGGTAGGAAAAAAGGACATCTTTGTGATGGTGCAACTTGTGGCTAGTGATTATATTAGAATAATAGTGAATAATAAATAAATGGTAAATAATAAATAAATGGTAAATAATGAGTTAAAATGAACATGGACTGAAATAAAAATGCAGGAATTTAAAGTAAATAAAAAAGTTAAATGTCAAACAGTAACAAAAGAAGAAATAAGATAGATAGATAGTAAATCTAAAATAATGAATACAAAAATAAATAATACATGTTAAAGATAAATAAAATAGGGTAATAACAAATAAAAAAACATCGTTCTATGGTGATCACGTTGTGGGATTCGAGTGTTATAGAAATGACGGCTGTCCTGGACATTGGACCCATTCCGAGATTGTTGTCACCTTTGTTTTAGTCGAGACTTGAAAGCAAAACAAAAAATGTATCTACCTTTAAGCTACACCAGTTAAAAATCTTCATTTGCAGCAGGGAATCCTCCTGATTTTTCAAGAGTCACAAAATGACTCATTTTAAACTCAGCAAATAAGCAAAAATCTTTTCAGTTGCACAAAGGATATTGGGAATTCTGAACGAAAATTGCATCTGACAGCCATAAGCAAAATTTCCTACACGGCTGTCCAAATTTAGCTACTGGTTGCCTGGCTATGATCGTGATAGATGGCTCCCTATTTAGACTCTACCCACATGCAAGTCATCCATGCTTTGCGTTATATTAACACTAGCACTTCGAGTTCCAAATAAACGGCCCAGTTAGTCTGGCCAGCAATCATATCTAAAGTTCCACAGCCCTATCCTGACCTCAGATCAAAAGCATATGCTCTTGCAACACTTTGCAGCAGGGTCCTGCCGCCAGGGGGAAAACTTTCAGTAAGAGACAATTTATCATTGCTACATGAAAGTATGTTCAATACTAAACAGATGTATAAAAATGTGGGTGTCAGGCGTTTGATTCATTCGTCTCCCACCAGCAATCATCTTCATCTTGATGTTTGAGAGATCAGCACTTTTTATGGACTCTTTAAAAAAAACAAAAAAAACCGCCTGAAACATTCCACCTTGTAAATCTTCACATCTGTCAACACAATTTAGAACAAATAAAAAGTTATGAATGATAAGCTCTAATCTTATCTTTTTCCTCTAGTGAGTTATGGGTTCAGGGGATGGGGGTTTTATAGGTTAAAGAGCTTTCACCAGTTACTGCTCTGAAATGATTTGTACACACCTGATATGTCTGCAGTTGTCATGACCTAGCTGAAATTTGCTGGGTATTATGTAATATAGTATCTTATGCTGTTCATTCCAGTGCAAGAGGCAGAGTCAAAGCATATCTTGTAACTAAAATCAATTTAAAGATTACGGGCCTGATTCATTAAGGATCTTAACTTCTTATTTCAGTCTCCTGGACAAAACCATGTTACAATGCAAGGGGTGCAAATTAGTTTTCTGTTTTGCACATAAGTTAAATACTGACTGTTTTTTCATGTAGCACACAAATACTTGATAGCTTATTTGTACACTGAAATGTAAAGTTGATATTTGGATAGGAAGAGTTGGAGAGCAGCCAAGCGCAGTCTAAAATTATAGCCACGCCCCCATGCATGCTGGTCACGCCCACTGGCGGCGTGGTGTGGAAACCCCCCTCTACAAATCCTGCGTTTGCCCTTGAACATCTCATGGTTTATATAAGCCATACAAAAGAGGTTACTGCCGCAGCAGCTGCTGACAGGGTTAATTCTCCAATTTAACTGGAAAAAGGCATAAATTGTGATATTAATGAGAACCATTATATGCTTTCAGGGAGCAGCTTCCAAGCCTGTGAAGGGGAATCACATACCGACATGGAAAAATAATTATTTAACTTGCTTTCCCTAGCTTGCTGCTCTGTGTATAAAGTCTGTTTTATTAATCGGCAAAAAAACAAAAAGGATCTATTTTTCCAGAGTTTTTCTAAAGTGTTAGATGCTGTAATACAGCTTGTGATAACCACTGTACACAGTAGTAAATGATATAACCACATCTTTCCATGCACATTTTTACATATGAGTAGAAGTGGATTTAAAGTATAAAAAAAAACATACTTTAATGTCTAACACGTGCACTGTAAAACACTTAAAATAAAAGTTTGTTGTGCTGAGTTCCATGTTTGCTGTGCGTGTGTTTTATGAAGAGGTGTTTGACTTTTGTGTTATCATTCTTCATCTCATCCATTATGTCCATTGTTTCGGAGTCGATACAGGTTGGGTGAAAACAACCTGTAACCAGATTATCAAAATGTTCACAGCAGCACAGAGTATGTCAGCGGATGAATGAGCTGATCTTGTGAGCGTCAGTGACTTGTCTACTCCTGTGATCATGTTAGTGAGATTAGCGAAACCGTGATATCATAACGCTTCCTTCCACAATATTGCACACTTTTCGTCTTCGGAACTTGGTCTTCCCTGTCCTATCCCAAGATCTCCATACGGCAAAATTAATTGACAGGCGTCAACCGAGCTCAATGCATTCTACTAAATGCATAAGTAGAGGTAGAATAATGTTTTAATCAGTGACGGAACTACGATTGTTGTAGCAGGTGCGATGCACCAGGGCCCATGGAGATAATAGGGCCTGCTGCTGTGTTCCCTCCTTCTAGCTTCCTTGCCACTGGGCCCACAACTTGCTAGTTCCGCTTCTGGGTTTAATACTAGTAGGTTGACCTCTGATCCTTCTCCCCACTATTGATTTGCGTCAATTGAGTCACAAGGAATGGGGATTCGGGAGGATGGACCGCTCTACTGGGAATTTTGGAGGATTCCCCAAAATTCCGGGAGAGTAGACAAGTATGGTATAGGTGTACAGGTGCAGGTGCAATTTGAGATTAGTGTATGTGTATAACTATTGATAAATGTTTGTGCAATATCTTGGAACCATTATTTTGTTAGCATTTTGTGATGTTGATTTGTACATCAGACCTTCTTACTGCCGCAAGGATTTAAATACAATATTAATTTGCACAGAAATGATATTCTGTTATTTGTGTTTACTGTTTTTTGTTTCATTTTATTTCTTGCTGTTTGGTCTTTACCAAAAACTATATCCCAGTAAACAAAGAGGAGGGAGTGTTTGATGAAGGGGTATTTACTATTTGCATGTGGTTTGGGCAATTACTAAGATAGGTTAATGAATACAGCCCTGATATTATATGTATTTGTTTTCTGATGACCAAAACTCCTTGAAGGACTCTAGTCCTAATGCTGGGCTTAGGGAGCCTGGGACAGTTGGAGACCAAGGTTTGGTAGCAGTCTTTTATATCAATCCCTCATCAGATTGTAATACTATCTGTAATTGTATCAGCACTACAAGAGCAGCTTTGGAAGGAGAGGGTTACTATGACATGTCTAAACCTCATTTTGGCATCTCTGCAGCATGTAAACACCGCAATTACTTCTGCTGATTGTTGAAATGTTGTTTGCAATCTGCTAATTACTGCCAACTTTACTACTGATGTTTTATGCCTCTGTCAAGTATTTCCAGACAGGAATTCCAAAGTAAAAGTGCGTTCAATGAGTGTTTAGGGTGGTGGGTTCGCTGGGAAATGCTGAGAATGCAGTTTTGTTTGTTTTTGAAACATCTCGTTCAAGTCTACAATGTTGAAACTAAGGAAACATCGGGCTCTATTTATTAAACAGCAAAAAGCCCTATATCTGGTGAAAACACCCGTTTCCTCCAGAGATATTGTTTCACCCTATACATCAAGGGGCCGCTATAGAAGATAGCTGTGCTATCCTCAGCGGTAGCCCCCACCGGCGGTACTATTCACCGGGAGTTGCTGGTGAAAGCCCCCCTCCCCCCGAGCATGGGGAAGCCTATTTAACACGGATACAAATTCTACCGCAATCTGGTAGGTTAATTGGCTGCTATCTAATTGATCCTGGTCTCTCTATCTCTTTCTCCCTCTGTGTGTTAGGGAATTTAGACTGTAAGCTCCAATGGGGCAGGGACTGATGTGAATGAGTTCTCTGTACAGCACTGCGGAATCAGTGGCGCTATATAAATAAATGGTGATGATGATGAATACTTCTTCTGTTATCATTCATCTCCGTATGACGATAACAGAATAAAATGAGTGGAAAATGCTTTAGAGTATTTTTTTCAATTAGGACTATTTTAAAACTTTTTTCTTTAATCATTTAAATCTATTTTAACTATGTTTATCTAAAACCAGTCTAATTCAGCATTTTGATAAATAGAGGAATAGTGGTTGAAAGTGGTCTCATTCTCCCAATGTGTATCTCAGAACATTAGCTGTATGTCCCGTTACAGCACCACTTTCAAGTTTAATAAGTAAGGCTTCCATTTAATAATATACTTTGATAACCTCAATTTTTCGATCAAAGCTTATCGCATCGATAGAAGATCGGTGCAATTTACCAATACTGTCTGGCGACAGTAAGAGGACTCTTACCACTTTGCCAGCCATTGTAGGGTTCCTCGGCACATGTGTGACCCAGCATCGCTGGCTCATACATGTACAGTGCTTACGGTTCCACTTTCTACACATAAAAAAGAGTAACGTGAAAATTTTTTTTTAGAATAATAAAAAAATACAAAATTATTTGTGTTTAATAAAGGAAAAATGTTGTATTTAAATATTAAAGCATCTTTTCCGGTGGGGAGACTGCTATCACCAATTAATAATTAGGCCTCCTCCAGCCCCAACATTAAAATAATAGTATTCCCATTTCATAAATAACCCTATTTCCCTTCCTCCAAACAGTCCCAGCAATAAATTAATAGCATTTATGTATAATAAAATTACCTATTTTCTGCAACTGTCACTGCCATTAAATAATTCATATTCACATTTATTAAATAGACCTCATGCTCCTCAAACTCAGCCCCACATTCAATTGATAGCCCCCAAACCACCCCATCTTAAATTAATAGTCCCCACTATAAAATTAAATTGCCCCACCATCACCCCACAAACAAAATAGCACCCATTAGTTAGCCACAACCTACCACACACACATTACATTGCCACAAGCCCGCTGTGCCATCACACACACATTACTGTGCCCCTTCATCGCCATGCTGTGCCCCCTTCTGATCACACTGCGCCCTCCATGCTGCTTTTGCTCCCCATTATTCTGTCCCCCTTTATCACACTCTGCCATACTGCTTTGGCCCTACTGTGCAAAGAAATGTCTCCTGCGTCCTTCCTTCATGTATCTCTGGGCGGCTGGATATATCCGAAACTCCTCCTCCATGAGCGTCTCTTCTCATCTCCCCTGCTCAATGTTAAAAACACACTGCAGCGCAGGTGCAGAGAGCCCAGACGCGGCTCTCTGCACCTGCACGGTATTTTGTTTAACGGAAGTGTTCGGGACTCGAGTCGGGAGTCAGCTGTTCTGTTAGCTCCGCAACCTAACAACGGAGGGGGCGTGGCTATAAAGCGGCTGGGCCTACCCGGCTCCCCGGCAGGCTAGTCTGAGCCTGACCATCGCTGTCCATGGTACATAGGCTTCACCAGAGCCCCCCCAGGCTATGGCCGTCCCATGGGTTTTGTTAAGTAGGGAGAAAGGGGCTTTTCTTCCTTTGTTAAATAGACTTCTAGGAGTGCAAATAAAGTGGCTTTTCTAGTGACATATTGGAGGAATTTGCATTTAAGATATATATTTTAAATGTACATTAGTTTGACATTAAAAACAAAACATCAGAATATAGACTTTGCTTTTTATTTTCTAAACTACTAATTAGTAGAGAATATGATCTGCATTCCCATTAATGAAGATTTCCAAAAATAAGTTTTCCTCTGGAGAATAAAGTGTGCTGATATGTTTGATTGTACAGTTCTAGTACTATAAAGTGAAAATAGATCCTTTAAATTAACATTTTGCTACTTATCCTTTTGCTCCACTGTAGATGTGTTACTCTGTGCTGACGTTAGTATAGCAGAAGTCTTTCTGAATACACTCTGTATACGGGCAGCCCATCACGGCTCCAGTTTATTAACTGGCAGCGTAATAAAGCCTTGTTTCTGTGGGAGCTGAACACATGCATGTCATTTTCTTCCTCACCTCTCCTGACCTACAGGTACTGATCTTGTGCACAAAAACATCTGGCTTCTCACCACAATTAAGGAAGAATGCAGCATCAGAGGGAAATACTGCAAAAACAGTGGGAATATGTCATAGGAATAAACCAATCCAGCAAAATACACACCTCTAGGATCAGCAGGTTCATGCAGGACATCATAAACCGCTCCCGAGAGGCTGACATTCCCAGAATAGCTTAATCCCTGCTGTCGTTCCCTTTTTTATTTTGTGACTTTAAAGTGTACCTGCCACGTGTACACAGAGTGGAGGCAACAATTTTATTAGTCGAACCAATATTCAATATATCAATTCACTAGGATTGCGTGGCTTGATTGCATACTGGGCTACACTCCCGTAATGTCTGGGAGATTCACAAATTTCCCCAAACCCCTAGAAAACAGTCCTTTCTCCCGGATCCAGCTAACGTCTTAGTGAACTGGGCGGGACGGAGGCTTCAATGGCGTGATTAGGTGCGACTCTCGTCAGTTTGTCCCTGTCCCTGGGAACGGTGATGCAATCGCAACATTTCGTCGTGGGGGCGAGCCACAATAGCATAATAGAATCATATGATAAATATAGAACATAAAAATTGCAATTTGTGTACACAACCTTGTCAAATTCAACTTCAATTTTTTACCATTCTTAGTGTAAAATACACACGGGGCTCCCATCATTTTGAAACCGAAAAACAGGACACTGACATAAAAATGTCTTTGCTCCTGTTAGGATTCCAAAAACAATCAAATGCTAAATATTCCCACTTACCCTTGTAATGTAGTTGCTACAAGAGTCCAGATACTGTGCACTCAACCACTGAAAACCTGAACATATATGAGCCCTAAATAGGTTAAAATGTTTTTTCTCTCTCACAAATATCATAGATTTCTCTGTGAATAACCAAGTGCATTAAGTACAGTTTTTGTTAATGGAATAACCAGAGTGGTTCTCTGCCATCAGACAATATTGGGTCCCAGGGAGATCTGTTACTTTATATTAGTCAGAAATATATTTTTATTAGCCAGATATTGCAGTATGTGTGTTTCCATAGTGATATTGCAGTATAAAAGTGTGATAAAAGTCAATCTGTTTACAATCAGGTTTGTTGGTAAATATGGTCGGATCTTTATCTGTGTGCGGTTACCTTCCTGGTGACACGGGAACTAACCTAAGCAGGGGCAAACGCAGGATTTGTACAGGGGGGTTTCCGCACCACGCCACTAGTGGGCATGACCAGCATGAATGGGGGCGTGGCTATATTATTAAACAGTGCTTGGCTGCTTTCCAACTCTCCCTATCCCTATAATATACACGGACAATGCTGCATGCACTACTGTTAGGAGCAGGCAGCTCTCCCTTTTCAAGCAGAGCCGTGTGAAGCGGGGGCAGGGTCCAGCCACCTCAATTATACAGTGCCTGAGGCTTGGAGGGGGTTTCCAGGCACTAGAAGCCCCCCCCCCCACCCCTCATGCTAAGCATCTGAACAAATTGCACACTGATAATGCCATTGGGATCTGCTCTTCTGCTGTGTAAGCATAGTTGTGTACAAGGCACAGACATACTTTATCCGTGGTCGTATCCAAGGGCACGGAAATAAATCTGCCTCAACGATAAAAGCGACTTCCAAGTGAAATTGAATCCCCCTCTTCCTTTGGGACAATTAAGATATCTAAATACATTTAACAGTAACGTCTGAATTGCTACAAAAACAGCCGACAACCCATGTCAGAAACACATTAATAGTGAAATGATCTTATATGGTATATTTGGATACATTGACATGGTTAATAATATATACATTTGCACCACTTTAAAATGTGATTCCTTTTATAATTGCATTTGCTCGGCCTGTGTTTATAGTTCCCTCATCCCATGCATCCGGCACGCTGTATATAAGGTAAAGCATTTAGGGGTTTTGGCCACGGAAGCGTGGCACATGTCCAAATCTCAGGCTGGAGCTGGGGTTTGAACTCCAGTGTTGACATTTATTTGAATGAAGATAAATATGGAACATTTTATCACTGATATGTTAAACAATAAGGAGCATCTGATAAGAAACAGATGCTGAGAGTGAATTACCAAACACAAGAGTAAGTGGTCCCCTAACCATTCGGGTTGCTTCATAAAAGATAAGAATCATCAAAATACATATTATATGAGCATATTGAATTAAAATATTGAAAGTTACATTTGCTGTATAGTTTCCAAAAAATCCTGGGGGAATTATACTTGGACTTAAACTATTGCATTGGAGTTTTATTTATTTTTTTAAGCAGAATATTGAGGTCCTACTTAGCCATATATGCTGTAGTTGGTAGTTAGGGATGACTCCTAAAATTTGCATTAAAAGGGAAGTCTCCCCTAGTACCCCCAACATTTGCTCAATACAGCAGGGTCTGATGGCTACAGTGAATGGGACCTTTACAGGATAGATTCTGCAACAATGTTTGAATCCCGCTTGAGGGGAAGAATTGATGCGGGGCCAAAAATGTCAGCAGGTTCCTGATTGGACAAGTCAGACAGCCACCCACCCACCAGGAGCCGTTTAGCAGTTCTACCACTGTGTCTGGAGCTTCAGCTCTCCTACAGGATTACAGCAGAGCACAGGGACTGGTTGAGCAAACTGTGTGGTTTCCACCGATGTAGTAGTGAGCCGTCCTGGATAGTGGGAATGGCTGCATAACCTCAGGGGCGGCAGGGAAAGTATTCTGGTCACTTTACACAACACTGATTTTATTTTTGCTACTTTGTAAATTAATCATGTGCTGTCTGCATATTGTACACATTTAACTATGAGCTGAACTCAAGCAAAATTATTTCACTTTAATTTATTTTAATAGTGTGGAAGTTGAGACAATGAAGCACTATGTCAAGGGGGTGTGTGGGGGGGGGGGGGTGAATAGATATTGCAACAATAATACAGTGACTCATGGGAGTAAATGTATCAAGCTGAGAGTTTCCGGTGGGTTTGAAAAGTGGAGATGTTGCCTATAGCAACCAATCAGATTCTAGCTGTCATTTTGTAGAATGTACTAAATAAATGATAACTAGAATCTGTTTGGTTGTTATAGGGAAAATTTCCACTTTTTAAACCTGCCGGAAACTTAATTGCTTGATAAATTTACTCCCTGGGGTGCAAATATGTAAATCCAGGCTGGAGTTTGGCCTGCAGGGAAGAGAGTCTAAAAAAAAACCCCTCCCCCCTTCAAAGATGGAAAAAAACCATAGACAGTTTACACCCATTGGCTAGGTAATTTTTCCCACCGGTTCCTATTGGTCAAGTACTATCACCAATCCAACCAGGAAACTTAGGGGTCTATATATCATTTGGGACAGTGGGGTGGTAGTAAATATGGCTATGTATTGCTCTATATTGAATTATCACTGCATATTGAAGTATCATCATCATCATCTATTTATATAGCGCCACTAATTCCGCAGCGCTGTACAGAGAACTCATTCACATCAGTCCCTGCCCCATTGGAGCTTACAATCTAAATTCCCTAACACACACACACAGACCAAGGACAATTTAATAGCAGTGAATTAACCTACCAGTATGTTTTTGGAGTGTGGGAGGAAACCAGAGCACCCGGAGGAAACCCACGCAAACACGGGGAGAACATACAAACTCCACACAGATAAGGCCATGGTCGGGAATCAAACTCATGGCCCCAGTGCTGCGAGGCAGAAGTGCTAACCACTGAGCCACCGTGCTGCATATTAAAGTACCGCCGCTATTAACCATGCAGGGGCTGCTCTACAAGCCCCAGCGAAAACCTCTTTAGTAATGGTCACCAGCAGTACAACACTGCCGGTGAAAGGAGGAAGCGCTATTACACCTGTGCGGCTGATGTATGTGCTTAGTGATTTGATCCGTCACAGGAGGTCCAGTGAAGCCTCTCCGTCGGCTCTGTACCCCATTGACCAAGTAATCTAACGCCTCACTGAGAGCTTTGCTTTTTGCCACTTAATGAATTGGTCGCAGTCTCCGTCCCCATAAAGGTATATGGGTACAGCCTGAAGGTTCAGAAACCTTTGTAAACAGCATTGAAAGAGCCTTTTGCCAGCGTTTACGCATTAATTTTGTTACATAGACCCCCAAGTCTTGTAAGACGAGCTCCAACTGCACTCAGGACAAAGAAAGTGACTGTCATCTTCTTTTCATTAGAATAATAAATTAATTTTCCAAGTCTTGCGAACAAACAGCTCCCGGTCACTCTCTTGCAATTACTTTTATGGCAATCACAGCTAAACCTCACAGATCCGCCGGCTACTGGTTAGAGCGAGGCCCACTGTAATGAATATCGTGTAAACACAGCACTTATCTGTAAACAGATTTAATTAGAAATCTGTTAAAGCTAAACCACCATGACCAGGCTGCCCGGGGGATTAGCAGCAATTTCATGCTTTCCTGTGGTCAGCAAATAAAATGTCTTTAGTCTCTAAAATTCCTTTTTTTTTTTTCTTTTATTCTCTGCTCATTTTTCTCATTTTGCCCACTCCAGAGCAGCTCATCTGGCTCAATAGCTGATCAATATTTATCTATGTGTTCCTAGTAAAGAGCTCCTTGACACTGCACCATCTGTGTTTGCTCAGCTTCTGGGACAACAGAGCAGACTTTCATCAGATCCATCTTTCACCTGACAGCTCAGAATAACGGAGGCTTTTCAGAGTGGCCGTCTCCATGGATGAGAGGTATCTAAGGAGCGGTATTGTTGGTATTGGACATATGGGCGAAGTGCAAACGGCTTCTTTTTTTTTTTTCTTGTAGAAATAAAGACAACTTGTGAGGGATAAATTGTAGACACAGTTCTGTCCGATTGATATATCGTGCCAGGAACAGCTCCTGCTTAACTCACTGAGAGAAATGTACAAATTGGCCTTTGCTGCTTTTAACACTGCAAGTGCGTTTTGAACCATGGTTAAGGAAAAAAGGCAGCAGTTTTGTATTGTAATACCTTCATAAAAGGCACACAATGCGTTATATAAAGATTACATATTGTATTTTATATATATATATATATATATATATATATATATATATATATATATATATATATATATAAATATATATATATACGGTATATAAAAAAAAAACAATTTACACCATTTTAATCTGGTATCTGTCACGACTATATGTTGTGTACCTGCTATCGCTGGCACTACTCGGAGGAAGGAGCGTAATCTAACATGCCCCTGGTATTCACCAGGGAACCCCTGCAGGAGACACGCAGGTGGCGGTCCTTCCACGAGTCGGATAGCGAGGCACGAGAGAAGAGTTGTCAGACATGCCAGGTCGGTAATTGTGCTGGCAATGAAGGTACACGAGGAATATCCGGAGGGATGGTGAAACAAGCCGGGTCGGTAACGTTCTGGAAGCGCAGTACAACAGTGAGATCCAAAAGGGGTAGTCAAACGGTCCGGGTCAAAAGGGTCACAGGCAGGCAGGAAGAGTCAGGAACAAGCAAGTACTGGAACACTGGAAATGCTGGAGGCAGGTAGAGACCTGATACTCTGGCACAGGTGGTAGGCCTGGAAGTGATTTAAATAGTTTGATAGACCAATGGGGGGGGGCAAAGCACGGCGGCGCTGTCATAGCTAGCGCCAGGAGAGAGAGTAGCGTCCCGTTGCCTAGCAACAGGATGCGCGTGTATGCAGAGGCCGGGCGGCCTAGCAACCAGGCGACCGTCCTTGAGTGATCGCGGGACGGTGCCTGACAGTAACGCAGTAACGATTTAAATTAATAAATTTTGTGTTGTAACAGATGTTTAGTTCCCTCTTAGACCATTTGGAATATTGGTTGCTGATTATATCCAGGGGAGTTGAGAGGAGGGGGGAGGTACACTGTGAAGTGGGAGGAGTCAACAACCTGGTTTGGTCACGCCCCTTTTAGTTGCATAGAAAAGTGCGCCAAGGAGTTGCTGTGCCGGAGCACTAAATTCCTATTGGACTCCCTGAATATATCTATATAAAGCTTGGTGTGATTAATCTCACAAGAGACAGGCATAATAGACGTGTTTTTCATACACAGCAAAAGCAACAGTGTCACTAATAAGTAAAGGTAGCACAGAAGACAAAGACATAGGGACCCATTTATTAATTAACGGGGTTTTGCCCGTTAATTATCATCCGTCATCTCAACGATGGCGTCAGCCATCGCGGAGAGTTCGGAAAATCTAAACTTTTCGGAACATGATAAAATTGCCCAGACCGCAGTCCCCATTGACTGTTCTGCAGGAGATATCTTTGGTATTTCCTGGGCTAGACTTTTCTTAAATGACGATTTTACTTAAAAATGACGAAACCATGCGGAAAAAGTAATTTCCAGATGATTTGGGGCTTCATAAATAGGCTACAAGGACCTTAGATTCTGGTACTTGTATAAAATCACCAGGACTGCAACTTCTGCCTCTATATATGGCCACAAATCGACTTATAATTTAAGTAGGATATTATCCATTGAATGAATGTGAATGAAATCAGCCATATTGGTTTCTCTGCAGGGATTTTTTTTTTAATTGTATGGCAATTGAACAGCGCCCCTAGTGGTCAGATTATGAATAGATGTTAGAAATTGCTGCCTCTCCGTGCTGGAGTTATGAGTTTGATCCCAACTAGGGCCCTATATGTGCAGAGTTTGTATATCTCCCTATGTTTGTGTGGTTTTTCCCCCACTGTCCAATAACAAGTAATATTAATAGAAGGCGTGCTTGATATCTTTCACAATGCTTTAATAATATAACAACATAATCTACTTGAAAGCTACAGGTTATATCAGCCTGTTGATCATTGCTCTATAGAGACGTGTGTTCAGGAGTTACTCCAGTGATCAGTTTAATTATTATTTCCTATGTGAAACTGTCACCTGAGAGTGACTGTGGTAATGAGGACAGCAAAGGGTATTAAGAGTGGGGATAGTGGGCAGCCGTATTACCCCCCTACTAAGGACTTCTCTACAACAGAATCACAATACAAACATGGCGCAAATCTTTTTTCTGTGTTGTTATTGAGATCAAATGCTAGAGTTCAATTTCTTGCGGTTATTGGCCCCGATTTTATAAAGAAGTGATAATAATGCACCACTAATGCGTCAGCCATATTATAATGCACCACAAATGTGCCAGCCAGGAAATTGTCTATAGGATGGGACCAGTGGCGGATCCAGGGAAGGGGGGGTGGGGGGGTTGCGATCAGGGCAATCGCCCCCCCCCCCCCCCCCCCTAGCAGTACAAGTCCTTTAAATTTGGGTCCAAGACGCCGATCAAAATGGGTGGAGGGTGCGGGGCCAGTCGTGGGTTGTGGGCGGGTTTTCCAAGGCCAGCCAATTAGAATGAAGGAGGGGTGTGACTATGCAAAATCACCCCCCTAGAAATTACGTCTAGGTCCGTCATCCAGGACCATCTAAGCCTTCATACATCATGGCCTCAGCATCTTGCAGACCTCTACACCATAGTGAACCCCATTATGTCTATTGTTCCCTGTTCTTCCTGAAGTCTCTTATTACCCCCTCCCTTTAGAATGTAAGCTCTCACAGGCAGGGTCCTCTACCCTTTGTCTCACGTCTATACTCTATTTCTTATGTCTGTACCCTATGTATTATGTCTGTACTCTATATCTCATGTCTGTGCCCTATGTATCATGCCTGTACCCCATATCTCATGTCTGTACTATGTTTCATGCCTGTACCCTGTCTCATGTCTGTACTCTATGTATCATGTCTGTATTTGTTTTGTTTTATGCTGAATTGTTTTGCATGGCCTGTGATTTGTTCTGTTAATTGCGACTATGCATTTGTTGTTCTGTTTATCTGTACATGTTGTTCTTATCTGTGTGTACTTATGTCATTTTGTTGCATGTTCTAACCATCTACGTACAGCGGTGCGGATGCCTTGTAGCGCCTTATAAGTAAAAGATAGTAATAATAATAATATAGGAACATTGTACGTGCTATGCTTGGATGCAATGTGTACCAGATTCAGCATAAACTCTCCATGTGCATTATCTCCAGGAAATAGTTGCCAAACGTTTGTGCATCCTAGTAGGAATGACAACAGAAGGACGGGGTAATTATTAATGCTCTCAGCAATGTCTCTTACTGGGGACAGGGTAGAATAGAAGCTGTGGAGTATGGATTATCATGGTCAGACTTCCATGTAAACCCTCTACTATGCACTAGTATGCTGCTTCGCATTCCTCCTTAATTCAATTTCCTTGACTAAATAGCCTCATTAAGGATCAATTATGCAGGTTGAAAAAATATTATTTTAAATAGGTAGAGCAGGTAATTGAGTTTTGCCTGCAGGTTAGCAAGGGGTTGCTTCAATACTCTGGCAAATATACATCTTAATCCAGTGTTAAAGAGTAAACATGTCAGCTATTAGATTACATTTGGTCTAAAGGGCAACAAAACCTCACAAAAATATTTTGATTTGTTGCAGAGTAGTGTGAAATTTAAAATCTTACCTTTACTTGAATGTACGTACAGCTAGAAAATTATTCAGGGGTTGCTCGCTGTACAGTGCCATATTTCTGTGAAATTCTCCCCTATATTAATTTGGATCAATAGAGGAACTGTTCTGGTAGAAGTAATGTGTACCTGAGCCTGATCCAAATCGGAATGCAACTTGCATGCATGGAATATGAGCGTAGTTCTGACAGTATTCAAATCAAGCGGATCTCCAGGTGCATTTTGATTTGAATCTGGCTGTAAGTACGCTCTGCCTAAACGGTACTTGCCGTATGTTAACGGGTAGAACAGACTGCCGTATACACAGAGCCTTATGTGCAATATCAGGTGACATCAGAACGCATTAAAAAAATATATTATGAAATAAATGAATAACTCTGAACAGCGTAATCATTAATAAAATTATATGTGGTTAAACAAAAATATTGTTTTATCTTTTTTTTTACATTATATACATAAATGAAGATGTGAAGAATGCGTACTGTACATACAATCTATTTTTATAGTCTATCACACATGTTCTATGCTAGATAGTGGCACACATACGTGTAGTTTTCCAAACAAACACTATGCCGTGTCAGTCGGCACATTCACCTGCCCTGTATCACGGCATGGGGCGGGTGGGAGGCTTAATGACGCCAGATTGCATCATTAAGCCCCGCCTCCACTGCATACAGGGAGGATGCCTACTGTTTTGGGAGTCCGCTTGGATTCCCCAAAATTCTTGAGCCTTCCAGAAATTCCAGGAGAGTGGGCGAGTATATAGTCATAGGAAGAAGTAACTGTCATGTGCATTCGAACATGAATTACATGCAGTTGCATTCATTGATGTAAGGTCTGTTTCTGAGCACGCACAGAGCTATTTCCTGCAAGATATGGCACGCTATCAGACTTATGTACAAATATGAATCAGGATTATGTTTAAAACAATAGTCATCCAGTTGTTTCTTAATATCTTCCAAAGTGAAAATAAAATTGATCACATTGGACCTGGAAGCCCCAA
The DNA here is from genome assembly GCF_038048845.1 of Mixophyes fleayi. Taxonomy (NCBI): domain Eukaryota; kingdom Metazoa; phylum Chordata; class Amphibia; order Anura; family Limnodynastidae; genus Mixophyes; species Mixophyes fleayi. The sequence continues at coordinate 19,893,958 of NC_134409.1, read as the reverse complement.
ACAGGGCTCAGCTGCACAGTGACACCCAAGAGCAGAGAGGGGGCCCCTAGAGCCGGTGGAATTGCACCTCTGGACCACCCACACTGCCAGGCCATTTAGCATCCACATGGGCTGCCCTCTGGATAGCTATGCAACTTGGTGTAAACACTTTACTTGAGTGCTAAGCAACCATATCTGGTTCATGTGTGGCAAAATTCATCATCGTCATCAACATTTATTTATATAGCGCCAGCAAATTCCGTAGCGCTTTACAATTGGGAACAAACATTAATTAAGCAATACTGGGTAATACATATAGACAGAGAGGTAAGAGGGCCCTGCTCACATGCTTACAATCTATGGGACAATGGGAGTTTGAAACACATGGGCATGTGCTACATCATAGTGCACAATGGACCAGCTAGAATGCAAAGGTAAAAGTATTGAGTGGGCTGTGCGATCAGTCACACAGCAATGTTGGTCAGAGGGTTGTTGTCTTGTGTTAGCTGTGTAGAGGGTGGTAATAGGGTAACCTAGGGAGATTAATATGGTGGTTGAGGAATATTATAAGCTTGTCTGAAGAGGTGGGTTTTCAGAGAACGCTTGAAGGTTTGAGGACTAGAGGAAAGTCTTACTGTGTGAGGGAGCAAATTCCACAAAGTGGGTGCAGCCCGAAAAAGTCCTGTAACCGGGAATGGGAGGATGTGATGAGAGTGGAAGAGAGACACAGATCTTGTGCAGAACGGAGGTGTCGAGTTGGGAGATATTTTGAAAACAAATGAGGAGATGTATGTCGGTGCTATTTTGTTGACGGCCTTGTTTGTTAGTAAAAAAAAAATTTATTGGATTCGTTGAAATACAGGCAACCAATGTAGAGTCTGACAGAGTGGCTCAGCAGAGGAATAACGGTTTGCAAGCAAAATCAATCTAGCCGCTGCGTGCAAAATAGATTGTAGGGGTTCAAGTCTGACTTTGGGAAGACCAGTAAGGAGGGAATTGCAATAGTCAAAGCGGGAGATGATAAGTGCATGAATTAAGGTTTTTGCAGCTTCTTGTGTGAGATATGTGCGTATTCTGGAAATGTTCTTTGGCAAAATCCAGCCATTTGACATTTGCGCAGAATGGTTGAATCCTACAGGGCTCAGTTATTAAGCCCTGCTGAGGACCACAACAGTCAGGTGCGAACATCATCCAATCAGATTTTTTTTGCCCTTCCTGATCGACGTATTAAAATATGAATATGTTAATTATGATAGGCAGTCTTTTTATGCTCATGTCTAGGGAAGTCTAAATATCCTAAAACTGCAGCATGTACTGGCCCCTTTAGTGTGACAGGTTTGCAGTCTCCCAGTTAACAGAATTATTCTATAAAGATTGATAGGTACACAGGTATCGTCGTGTCCAATAATGTAATTGCAAGCATAACTGTAATACCCTGCTTTGCCATTTATGCTTTTTGCCCTACATCTGCAACCATTTTTCTAGGAGCTCTGGGGTCTGGTATTAACTCCTTCCGATGGAGGGGGAAGAAATAGTTTGCTTGAATTTTAAACAAAACTGCAATGGGAAGTCATGGTAAAACCAAGCAGTCTGTCTAAGTATTCACTGTCAGTCATTTGTTACATTTTCTGTACTAATTTGAGGAGATATGTGGTAAGTTTAGATTGGTTGATTTAATGTCCCCCTTCAATTTCAATCCCAACACGGCCATTGAGGGAGCCTGTCTAAACTTAACTGAGAAGGTGGCATTGATGTTTGATATAAAGAGCTTTTTCAGAGTCTTGGGTTCATTCAATGTAGCCAGTTGCCGTTCTATAAACTATCTTATTTGCTTCCCCCAATAAGCCCTTAAAGAAATCAGAGCAGATACTCTGTCTAACGTTATCAGGAAATAGTCATAAAATTTTCAGTACACCTAGGAATAACTTTATTCATGCAGGCACTGAAACCACAGGGCAGGCGAAAGCTCACACTGAGTCAAATCGGAACCCAAATAATTAATATCTCATGATACTGTAGTTCCTTTATCCAGGTGGAATAAGGTACAAATCTGAATGGTAAAAGGGTCCTGTGTTATTTTCCCTGTTGCCTTAGTATTACACAAAGATATTTTACAGATTTTTTTGTTTATAGTTTCTGTCAGGATATTACTTTTTCTAAGAAAACCAAACAACTGGCTCTTTTTAGTTGCTGAGAGGAAAAATGGTCAAGAAGTAGCTGGTAAAGTTAAACTCCGAATACTCCCTTACACTTCATGAAAACTTGTCAGAGAACAAAAAATATGTTTCTTTATGAGTAATCTTCCTGTATTGCTGCTATTCATTCCATCATGGAACACTTTTAAAATGATGTTTGTGATTACAAGTGGGCGGGGCCAGTTAAATGCGCACATACAAAAGACCTGGGGGTATATTGACTAAACTGCGGGTGTGAAAAAGATGTTGCCTATAGCAACCAATCAGATTCTAGCTGTCATTTTGTAGAATGTACTAAATAAATTAAAACTAGAATCTGATTGGTTGCTATAGGCAACTTCTCCACTTTTTTAAACCCGCAGTTTAGTAAATATACCCCCCAGGAGAGATTCCCACACATGAAGTAACTCAGTAAATTGTTAGGCTGTATCTCTTCACAGACTTAACAAGTTTTAAGCTGTGGTAGGCGACCTGTTAGACACCAGGGGCCGCATGGGTGGCCCTCTGACCTACAATACCCTTCATCTCAGCAATAAGTCAACTAATACAAAGAAAGATACGTCTGTCTGTAATAACATATTAGCATGCATTGTTATACGCTGTAGCAAACAGGTCTGACAAAAGAAGCAGGATGGAGTTGGGGGCCGCAGGTGAAGCCTCAGAGGCCTGAACCTGAGGCAGCAAAGTGGCAGTGGCGGCAGTCTGTTCCTCTTGCACTTAGCTTAAAATTTATTTACATATTATAAGCATACAGGGCTGAAGTATTTCCAAGTATTTATTATAAGAAGATATGACGCAGTAGGGGCTAAAGCATAAATTCCGGGAGGCTCCCGAATTTCGTGGAGTCCTCCCGGACTCCCGGAATAGTAGGAAAACCTCCCAGATCCTAAGTAATGCAGAAATTATCGACATTGAATATTGGGTGTGGGGCTTAAATGTGTCATTAAGCCACGGCCCTAGCTATTAAATGTTGTGAATTTTGGCATTTTATAGTGGGGGCGCCCCCTCCTACCCCTGTCACATGACCTGTCCTCCCTGATATCCCGGAGGACAGAGTCATAAAGTCGGCAAGTATGGGCTAAAGCCAAGGAGAGCTACGGCAGTAGGGGGAGACCCAGACTTTTACTGGAATGCATCTGTGGATCCAACAATGATGTCAGCCGTCAGCGTTTCGGGACCAGCGGATTCATTCCAGAACAGGGACAAGCATGCATGGAGAAAACACGGCTCCTGAATGGCTCAGTCATTGCTCCTGTCTGTTTAAGGGCCACATTCATTATGATAAATGGGCAGAGTTTGAATTTCCGCCCATTTCTCACTGTCGCTCCTCTCTCTGCTGTCAGTGCTGCCTGGAGTGTGTGCCCTTTGGTTGCACTAAAGGAGGGAGTTGTGTCCAGAGTCCAAGACTTCTCCCGGGCTGCCTCTCTTCATTGGAACGACCTCCCTCGGTCCATCCGACTGTCCCCTAATTTGAGCTCCTTCAAAAGAACACTCAAAATTCATCTTTTCCTCATAGCCTACCAGTCATCCACCTAATCTTCTATCCATACTTGATTACCTTACCCTCTCTCTAACCCTCTCTTGTGCTTGATCCCCTCCTCTAACTCCCTTTGTACCTCCTGTCTGTTTACCTTCCCTCTAGGATGTAAGCTCCTATGAGCAGGGCCCTCGTCCCTCTTGTTTCTCTACCTATTCTTCTGCTCCTACGTCACTATACAAGCTATGCTTGGAGTGTTTGAAGTCTTGGTAGTATTTGTTTAATGTTCGGTACTGTATCTACCCTGTATGGTCTTATGTCTGTCTCTGTACAGCGCTGCGTAAATTTTGTGGCGCCCTATAAATAAAAGCTAATCATAATAATAATAATAATAGTTGTGCCTATCTACAGGAGGTAGAAAGGTACACAGAACCTTTAAGACCAAGCAGATGTGGTCACAGTTCTGTATAATATATGAACAGAGCACCCGTTCAATCTCTAGTACAGGATACCTTAGTATCGGTGTAGGCAACCTTCAGATGGCTGAGGATCCTGGGAGTTCTACATTCAGCAGCAGCTGGAATGCTGAAAGTTGCCCGTCTGATTTAAACCGTGAATTATTCTTCACACTCAGACACATGACATTCATCTTGATCAAATAAGTCAAATCAGGCCAGTCATTATGACTTTGGAATGAGAAGAAAGCAATGCAGAGTAGCGGCTCCACATGCATCTATAATCAAACCCCCATTAGCTCATTTGTTCGTGTTTGTTTTATTTCTCAACAAGGTTAATGTTTATTTTATGAGATGAAAAGGGAGAATGAAATGGTCCCTAATCTTATGGCATATCCATAGTTTATCACCGAACATATGGTTATGATACACTTTTTCCAGTTCCACTTGCAGTCATCACGATACCAGTTAAGTACTGAATTATGGGCAACATGGAATGTATTTGTGTAGCGGAGTTAACTCCGAAAACGCCAGACAGACATCTCTGTACAATGACTCCAAAGGAGAATTTTCAAGTTGAATGTTTTATACATGATTATTTCAGGACAGAGGTCTGTATAGAGGGGGAAACTCTGCCGCATCTGCACTGTTGTGTAATCTTTCGGACTCCATTTACATGGCACAGGCCTTTACCAAAAGCACCAGGGTGGCTAGGAAGACCTCCGGCACTTTTTGGATCTGGGGCAATGCTGTTTTTCCCATATAAAACATGTATTAATGGAAACTAGCTCTACTCATCATCATTATCATCATCATCATTTATTTATATAGCGCCAGCAAATTCCGTAGCGCTTTCTACTCTTAATTAATTTATTTTTTCACTCTCCAACTAGTGGAACAGAAAACCCAAATCTTGGTTGCCGGTTCCAGAGCTCCTGTGTGAATCGGCTAACTGGGTCACACATTGAGCATATTCCCTTAGACAGCCTCGGCAAAGAGGTATGTTAACCCTTACCGCTCCAGGCCAGGATATCCGAGGCAGCTGAGTTTCGCTAAGCTGCCACCAGCAATATTTTATTTTTAAAGTGTGTCGATAGGTGGTTTTATATTGCCGTGATAAACTATGATAAAATTCAGCATTGTATTAGTAGATTGTGTGATTTTTCAGCATTTTTCCAAATTGGTAATAGGTCCTCAAGCCTGCATTACCTCCTAAAAAGCATCGGGACCTCTTAATGATCATACCGGATTATAGCATAGCCCCCTTTACAATATCTGTTTCCAACCTCTCAAACTGACATAACAAGCTTTCATATGGAACAAAGTTCATACAGTATATTGACATTGTTTGGGGATTTGGGTAATAGCAATATGAACAAAAACGGTTTTATAATTATTCTCAAATTACAATAAAGTCTAAAAATAAGAATGGCTAATACATAAAAGCTGCTGTAAAAAAAAAATCTACAATTCTCTTAATTGCCAACACTTTGACCTATTTTTCTGGGGCTCTTTGCTGCTAGTGCTAAACGTCCGAAATTCTGAAGCTTCCTGGACATTCCTGGAGAGTAGTCAAGTATGACGATACTGTCTCGGAGGACTTTGGAGAACTACAATCCCCATCATGTCATGTTTACTGAATGGGATAATAGTGTGCTTTTTCATTTTAAATTATCCTTTTCAATAAATGTTGCTACATTCTAGAGAAGGCTGGAAAAGAGGAACTGTATTGTGTAGTTGGTCATTCCTGAAAAACAGCGACAAATCTCTAAAGCCTGGAATTGTCCCTGAGACAGTTGGCAACAAGAAAATATATGTGTTCTGAGAGATGATTTCGGGGAATCCTTCTGGACTCCTTGGAGAGTAGGTCACCCACCTGGATCTCGCTTCTCATAAGGAGAATGGTGATTTGGTGACGCGTTTTGCATTATCCGACCTAGCCGGGCAAGTCCTTATAGTGAGATTTATGTCATCATGGTCCATCCCCTGCTGCATAATTACACAAATTGCGTTGTCACAACCAATGCACTTGCTCGTTGGACCATACTTTCCTAGAAATCCCGGAGGGTGGGAACAAAAGCAGGCAATTATTAATAAACATACATTTGCAAATGTGTGCACCTGAGACTTTTGCATTTTTATGTACAAGTAGAAATAGCTCCTTTGCTGGCTATAGCAGTGTGCTGGGGGATTTTTCTCTGTGTTTGTTCCTTTCAGGATAACCCCACCCTTTCAAACACCTGCTATGAGCCTATAAATTGATTGAGCAACTTCCACTTCTGTATGACCAGTGCTTTTTTTGTCATAGAACTCACCGGAACTGAGTTACGGCACCTTTTTTTAACGGATTTTCCAAGTTTTAAAAGTAACTTTTGAACATTTGAGGTTTGGTCCACGTGGAGTGTAGCAGGTCGGCAGCAAAATCATCAAAACGGTGCATGCGGGCTGCTTATGCGTCGAGTCCGATGCATGCGTACATCATCCGCGCTGGTTGTGATGGCACTGCGCGGCTTGTGGCGCTGCTCAGCTTGTGATTGGTCGTGCGGTCGCCCGCTGAGTGCTTACTGCGGGCTGCGACCGTTCTGTTTCGTTACACAACTGACGTGTGTGGGTGTGTGTACAGTGATTGGCTACATGATGTGAGTTCCGGCACCTTTTTTCTTACAAAAAAATCACTGTATGTAATATGACTAAACGCATGTTTTAAGACAAATGGCGCAATAACATTTAAATTTTCTTCACCTGTGAGCAATGAAACGGAACAATACAAGATCAAAGCCTGAGAAGACTATTAATACTGTTATTATACCCCCAATATCTTATGCCGGATACACTCATGCCAATCTATTTGGCCAATTTGATCGTTTGTGCTCAAGTTGGTCCAACTTGTGTCACTCAAAACATATCAAAATCCAATCCAATCGAAAGTATGTCGTTCTTTACTATCTGAACCTTTGGCAGATAATCTATAAATGGTGGCTTTTAATTGCAACACTCATGCTGCAATGTATTTCGGGATAACTTATTGCTGAATAGGTTAATAATAAATAAATATATATATATATATATATATATATAATATAAATGTCTAGTGGCGTGTGTTAGTCTGTCTGTGTGTGTGTGTGTGTGTGTGTGGAAAATATAAAACCAAGCTGCAGCGCCACCTGCTGGGCGGAGTTATACACTGACCTACTAAATTCTTAGTGTGTGTGGAAAAAAAAATTCAGAAAGGGCTGAAATTTGGTATACTAAGATGTTTTTAATTTGTTAATTTAATTTGTTAATTGTTAAAAGTGTTTATAAAGATTTAAAAAAAATATATACATATTTCTTGAAGGAGAAGTGACAGTGGGGAGTGGTTGGTGGTTGCCGGGGGTGACAGAGTGAGAGGAGTGTGATACTCAGGACCGCTGAGAGAGATCCCTGTGTCTGGATAGACATCTGGATAGATGTGGCGATAAAGATGAAGGATGAGGTGATGGAGAAGAATGATGAGGTGGTGACATGTGGACAAAACCACGTTAAAAAAGGGCACTTACTTCGGGAAGTAACGCTCTTCCCCTGAGGAGGCCTGGGCTATGGCCCAAATACATGACAAGAACCTTTTTAACACCTTAAGTAGCTTGATTTGACTAGAATGCATGAGTATCATGCACGGGTTAACTTGTGTGTATATATATATATATATATAGTCATCTCTATGAATGCATGAGACTCAGAGTACAAGTAAATTAAAATAATGT